>NC_030679.2:17485211-17785211 GCF_000004195.4 Xenopus tropicalis | reverse complement strand
TCTAACCTCATAGTTTAAATCTTCCATCCCCTTAACCAGTTTAGTTGCACGTCTCTGCACTCTCTCCAGCTCATTAATATCCTTCTTAAGGACTGGAGCCCAAAACTGCACTGCACACTCAAGGTGAGGCCTTACCAAGGACCTATAAAGGGGCAAAATTATGTTCTCATCCCTTGAGTCAATGCCCTTTTTTTTTTATACAAGACAGCACTTTATTTGCTTTAGTAGCCACAGAATGACACTGTCTGGAATTAGACAACTTGTTATCTACAAAAACCCCTAGATCCTTCTCCATTAAGGATACCCCCAACAAACTACCATTCAGTAGATAGTTTGCGTTTATATTATTTCTACCAAAGTGCATAACTTTGCACGTATCAACACTGAACCTCATTTTCCAGTTTGCTGCCCAATTTTCCAATATTTCAAATCGCTCTGCAAAGCAGCAGCATCCTGCATGGAACTTACAGTTTTGCACAATTTAGTGTCATCAGCAAAAATAGAAACAGTACTGTCTATGCCCACCTCCAGGTCATTAATAAACAAGTTAAAAAGCAAAGGACCAAGGACTGACCCCTGCGGTATTCCACTAACCACACTGGTCCAATTAGAAAATGTTCCATTTACCACCAATCTTTGTAATCTATTCTTCAGCCAGTTCTCTATCCAATTACACATATTAAGTTCTAGGCCAATATTCCTCAATTTGATCATTAACCTTCTGTGAGGTACTGTATCAAACGCTTTAGCAAAGTCCAAGTAGATGACATCAACTGCCATTCCAGCATCGAGGTTCCTGCTCACCTCCTCATAAAAGGCAACTAAATTAGTCTGGCAAGATCTGTTACGCATAAAACCATGCTGGCACAAACTTCATATCATAGGTTTATGTTCCCCTTTATCACCAACTCAAACCGAGTTGATCCTAAAATGATATTTTATGGGCTAGATTATATCTGGTGTATTGTTCATTCTTATCTTTCCCCTATTTGCCCTATTACATGTATTTATCTTCCTATAATTATTTTCCCTTAAATTCATAGATGTATTTTGTGGCCCAAGCAGGCCTTGTAACATAGAAGTCATATAAAAGGAAACATTAAGTTATACAAGACTCATATTCTACTAAATTACAGTTAAAAGAGATTTTACAGGCTTACTAGAGTCACGTGTGACCCTTAAGAGCCTAAAACACTGATAAAAAAAATAATAAAGGTGTTTTATAAAAGGACAATAGTGGCATTTGCCCGGCGACAACCAGGCCTCTGCCATCATGCCCATCAGCCACCAAACCCTTTGAATGAGGCATCGCCCAGAAATGGCAGACTTGGAAAGCCCTACAACCACTGCTCCGCCATACTCCAAACATTGTGGCCAGCAACCCCACTGAAAAATCTGCATTTCGGACCAAGTGACAGGAATGGAGTGTATTTTTGTCTGGTAAATCTTTTTATAAAAGTGACAGGGATGTGGTAGGACATGAGGTGTAACTTGGAGAAGAATATACATATGGTTCTTTTGTGACAGAATTCAAAACTGGCAGCACTGATGCAGATGCAACTCGCAGCATCCCCCAACCCACGGTTCCTTAAGGATTCTGGAAGAATCCCGGGAGAACCACCAATACAAAAGTTAAAGGTAAAACTCTTCCTTGGGCTTTAACATGTATGCTGTCCTAGGAGCTGGCAATCAAGAGATGATAAAGGTTGCCTGCCAAGCTAAAGAAGATGTCATGCTTACTACTGGGATTAATTGCTTATAATAGAGTGTAGGCCATTATATGCATTACAAAGTGAAATGCATCTGTTCCACCCCATTATACACAATGTACTATAGCAGAAAAGGACATCAATTCATTAGATTACATTGCTGAGTGATGGATATCAGTTTCACACCATTATACACAATGTATCAACCTGGATTGGCAGTTTGGTCTCATAAAATGTGATATATCTAATCAGGATTAAAGTCAGTGGAGAGGAGGTATAACATCGACATGAGCAGAGGCCCCCAACTGGGTAAAATAGACTTTGTGGGGCCTCATCGTTTCAAATTCTAAGATTAGAGTCCTGCATGGAACCAATTTTAGAAACCCAGACCCGCAGCCCACAACCTGTGACATGAACCTGCAACCTGCAGTTTATCCTGCTTGGCCTTGCTACCGACTCGCAACTGCCTTATCCGCAAACCAGACTGTGATCTGCTGACCACAAATTTAAAATATATATATATAGGCTTATTGTCACCATCTACAGTGGCAAATAACCCACTGCTACTATAGGCAGAATCTCTCCCTATAATACCTGCTATCCAACAGCCACAGTCCCTTCCCAGAGGCTATTATCTCACTGCTATCATAGGCACCATCTCTTCCTACTATACCTGCTATCCCACAGTCACAGTCCCTTCCCAAAATCTATTGTCCCCCACTGCTATTATAGGCATCATCTCTCCCTACTATACCTGCTATTCCACAGCCACAGTCCCTCCCAAGAAGCTATTATCCCCACACTGCTACTATAGGCATCATCTCTCCCTACTATACCTGCTATCCCACAGCCACAGTCCCTTCCCAGAGGCTATTATCCCCCCACTGCTACCAGCTTGACTGAATACAGAGGGAGGAGGAGAAGAGGTAGCAGGAGGATATGGAGGTGCAGTTGGCATCTCAAAAAAGAAGCAGGGAAGCCAAAGATCATCCTGTTAGGAGAAAATCTATGGGGGGCAGTCACAGATTCTTTGGGAGAACCTGAGTCGGTGTGTGGTGATGGAGGAGGGTCTGATTTTCCAAGTGTTCAAGTGAAACGCAATAGGGAAACCATTTCTCCAGTTAAGGGAGGCAAGAAAAATCTAAAGAACATTTGTGATGGTACAGTCTCCAGTTAAAATTTTAACATCTAGCCTTTGAGAGCCTGGCTCCCTCTTTTTGGTCAATGGCAGAGGAACCATATGGGGGTGTTGCCGTGCTATTGGAGTTAGAGTGCATCGTTTCCTTGAAATCCAGGTAGGGCGTTGTCTTCTTCTGGATGTAACTGCGGGGGGAAGGTGCCTACGTCTCATTAACATCTATGGGCCACAGTCTGTGGCAGCTAGGAGGGCTTTGTTGGCTGAGATACGACCTTTCCTACACACGTCACTCCCAGTTATCTTGGCTGGTGACTTTAACCAGGTACTGAGGCCTGAAGATCGCACAGGAAATCCTAGGAGATCTGAAGGATATTTTTTAAACCAGATGATACAGCAGGCAGGCCTGGTTGATGTTGCCACTCAGGATGGTAAGAAGGCAGCACATACATACAGGTGTGCAGGGAGAAGTAGTCGCCTGGACATGCCTTTTGTTGGGGCAGGGGAGACATTTGTAGATGTCAGAGAGGTTGGAGTGGAGTATTCTGACCATCTCAAACTTTCTTTTGTGTGGGGAGCTTCCTCTGTTCCAGAAAAATGCAAGGGTCTATGGCGACTCAGTGAGGATTCCCTGAAGGGTGAGTTAGTGATACAATCCTTTGAAGCTCTTCTTCATTACGAGCTTGATAGAGTTGACATTTACGACTCAGTGTCACTTTGGTGGGAGGATGCCAAATGCTCCTTTAGGACTTTTTTCCAGAGACTATCTGTAAGCAGGGAGGGTAACAAGTATTAAAAAGTACCTATCTCTCGTAAGTAAGCGGGAATTTTGCATTTCGAATGGGAAGTGTCACAGTCGGCACCCTAAACCAGAACTGATACCAAGTTCCTTGGTCTCGGCTCGGCTTCACCAGTAGTGTGACCGCCTTTGGCTTCGGGAGGAGCCCTCAGCTACTCAGATGCCACCTGGACTTAACGAGAGGAACAAGGCGAGGAGTTCTGGCAAGCAAAGGGGCACGACTGTAGTTAAAGTCAGTTAGGCCGAAGATCACAGTACAAAAGGATTAGGCAAGTTCGTAGTCAGGCAGGCTGGGTCGACGCAGGCAGTAATCAAGGATAGTCAGACAGGCAAGGGTCAAACCGGATAATCAAACAGCAGGATGAGACGAAATCGGAGTCAAAGTACAAGCCGGGGTCAGGTTACGGATATCAGAATAGTCAGGAGCAGGCCGGGTCAAAAACACAGGAAATCACAAGCAGGATACAAGAACAGACGCACAAGGCTCAGAAAAGGCACCAGGAACAATTCCTATCACAGGCAATGAAAATGTAAACAAGGTCCCTTTAAATACCTTTGAATTTCGCGCTATTGCGCGCTGACCTCATCACGCCAGCGCGCATGCACCTTAATTTGTGGAAGTGCGTGCGCGCGCACTAGGAACAAGCCGGCGCAGGGAGAGGATGGAGCGGCGGGCGTCCCCGCCGTGCTGGTAAGGCACTTTTTATTACAGGAAGGAGGGGTCGAAGATTGCCCGGCTGAAGGCCCAGATAAGAGAATGCCAGTATAGCTGCTACAAATCTCTCTTGTAGGAGAGGGATTTGGGGAGTTTTCACTCTCCGGACCCCTTTCTTAACTGCAAGTTGATTTCTGGGCTGACCGATCCCAAGGGTGATTTGCAGGTCTCGAGGGAGGGAATCCTTGGGATTGTGAGTGACTACTATGCTGCTCTCTTTAAAGTTAAGGCTTTGTATGGGGAAAAGATTTCAGCTTTCCTGGAGGCAACCCCAGGGCCTGATGTGACTGATGTTAATTGGATTTTGGGCCTTTAGTGGCAGAGATCAAGGAGGATGAAGTCAAAGCTGCTATTGATAACTTAGCTAAAAAGAAATCTCCAGGTCCAGATGGCTTAACAGATGAATTTTAGAAGAAGTTTAAAGATCATCCCGGGACAATTTATTAGGTGGCTTTCTGTTTTGTACCAAGGGGCTGAAAACTTCTCACTAATCAATGGGTGGCGTGGCAAAAATTTTGAGGTTGGGGCCGGAGTGAGGCAGGGGTGCCCTTTGAGCCCTCTTTTGTACATGTTTGCGATTGATCCCTTCCTCAGGAGATTACAGAGTGGCTTAAAGGGTCTTCCTGTGGCTCGCGGCCAGTGCCTTAGGTCAGTTGCCTACTCAGATGATGTCACTGTGATGATCTCACGTCCAGGGGAAGTGAGAAATCTGAGTGAGGAAATCAGAAGCTACTCAGAGGCCTCTGGGTCTCTGGTCAACATGGATAAATCAGAAGCTTTTTGGTCATTGGACAAGGAGCCTGATTTTCCACTCCAGGAATTACCAGCTGCCCCAAACCAAGTTAGAATCCTGGGAATCAAATTTGGGAGGGGAGATCTTAGCAGGCAAAACTTGGAGGAAAAAATGGATGCTGGAAATGCAAAGGTACAGCGATGGAAGCATTGGAGGCTGTCCTATACGGAAAGGGTGAAGCTTGTGAAGGCTTCTTTTTGTTTGTTTCCTACGTGTATCCATTGCCAGAAGCTCTCTGTGCTCGGATCCACAGTCTGTTCTTCCAGTTAATCTGGGGGAACAGGCTGAATCCCGTCAAAAGGGGTATCACTTACCTACAGAGGAAAGTGGGAGGGTAAAACATGCTGTGTTTAGTGGCTTTCTTTAGCTCCATTTTTCTGAAATTTAATTTTGGGAATTTGGGTCAAAGAACTGATTCCCTGTGGGAAGGTTGTGTCAGACGTTGGGCATTGCCTTTGGTGGGAGACTGGGTATGTGGCGGTAGCTTGAAGGAAGTCCAGGTTCGTGGTTTTCTCCCACCACATCTTGAGTTGGGGCTGAAGCTGCTGGGGAAGTGGGATGTTAGTCTGGAAGAGCTCAGGTCCACCTCTAAAAGGCAAATTTGTTGGAGGGTCCTTAAGACCTACTTTACCTCTCCTCTGTCTTTAAAAGATTGTACAGGTGATGTTCTGTCTCAGAGCTTTCAGTGGCTAAACAACAGTAGAATTCCCCCCTGTGATATCTTAACCTTGACAAAGGGAGTGTCCCTGGGGGTGTCCCACAGAGGAGACCCAAGAGCACTTTTTAGTGAATTTCCCTGTGACTAAGGTTGTGTGTCAGAAGCTAGCACAAACTCTGAATGTGTCATGTATTGGGCAGTTGTCCTACACTGGTGCTGCTTATGGGGTTCTGCCTACACAACATCCCATAGACCAAGGTACGATGTACATTATAATATCTGTGATGAGGTATCACTTGTGGCACTATCGTTGTGGACAATCCCTTGACCAGAGGGATGTTTCAATCGACCAAATAGTGAAGTCTGTGGTTGGTGATTTGGGTTTCCTGAAGGGAAAAGAAGTACAAACAAATGCTACAAATTTGTCAAAATGGAGCGGTGTGAGACTGTGACTGTCCCCACTTTTCTATATATTAAATCTGCTAATGTATATGCTTGAGCTTAACTTGCATTCTCTTTGTTCTTTAGAAAAATGCAAATTTATATCTGGGAATAAGAGACTAAGATGCACCCCCCAGCCTCAGAGATGGCACTTACTTATTGTTGGAAAAAGCAAAAAGACTCTAATCAAACCATACAAATATTCCTTTGCTCTTTATTTTGACTTGCTGAAATTGGGAGGGCAATGTGTTTGTGGTATGGGGGTGGAGATGTTTCATGGGGGGCCTATTACAAGGACTTAAAGACCAGGGATTGTGTGTGGTGTTGGGTGGTTGGGAGGCATCCCATTGGACTAACGGAGAACTTTACTGGGATGGATCTTCTATGCGTGGGTCTATGGACAAAATCATAAATAACTAATCACAGGAAAAAAAACCTTCTGCTTCTGTATTAGCATTGATATTTTGACCCTGCCTTGCACCACTGGGCTTTAATAGCTCTCTCTTTCTTACATTATACATGGATATATTGTAGCAGTCGCTGTTAGTAGTGCCTTACAGTACTCTGCAATGTCACTTGAAGGATAATAATTTAAAGGGGATATAAACCCAATTGTAGTGTAATCATAGATAAAAGAGAATTCAGCTGTGAGAATGCTGATTCCTGGCACTATGTTACCAATCTTACATACAGAGATTATTGTGCCATTTTGGTACCATTATATTATACTGGAACCAAACATGGGAAAGAAGGACAGACTAGTTCAGTGCTGGGAAACTGTGCTTAATGCTTCCAACAGGAGAAAGTGTTAAAAAGAAATATAACCAATAAAAATAATAATTACATTAAAAATGTATCCTTTGGTTTTAATCTGCTTTTTGGCTTTCTGACCTCCTAGACAACCAGACAGTATTGTAAATTTCATGCTGGAGGCAGCATAAAAATAAAAAAGATCATAAACCATACAATACAAATCCTAACGAATTGTCTCAAAGTATTAGTCTACATTATAAAAAATTATTTTAAGGTGACCTGCCTCTTTAGCATCAATTTACATTCGTTATAAGTTGCTATGTTATCTACCCATTTGTAAGAAATGGGTAGATAACCACAGAATCATCCACAGAAATAAGACAGGATTCACGTATAAATAAGACAGGATTTACATGTAACACAGAAATCTATTAAATTTGGAGGGTCAGTGATCACTTCCCATTATGTCCCATAATGACCGGTGGCAGTGGGAGGTGGGTGTCAAAGCTGCAGAACAAGTTGCTTTTGTGTCCTTGACATTAACTGGCTGTACTTCATCCAGAAACAGACTTTTTCATCCACATAATAATTTATAATAATAGACTGCAAGCTTTACAGGGCAGGGACCTCCATTCTCTTGTGTCTTTGACTCTTAACTTATTGCAACTGTATTTATCTTGTATTTATCAGTATTTATTGTTATACTTTGTATTTATCTATTATTATCTTAATAATCCCCTGTTTGTATTAATGTATTCTACTGTACAGCACTGCATACATACAAGTAGCACTTTATAAATAAAAATATACATACATACATACAAAAGGTCTAGCAGCACTGACATATGGAAACTTCTTGCCAACTTAAGAGTTGTTATAGTAGCTAACAACCTCTGTGATTAGCCCAAGTAACAGAGATCGGGTTTTAACTTTCCTTCTTACTTTTGTCTATCTCAAGTTTTTAACAAAAAGGTTTTTAAGCGACGAAATAAAGATATAATAATTTTATTGTGGTATACAGGTGTGCCAGAAAAGTGTCCCGTGTGCCTTTCCCTCTTAGGATTTTTCTATGATCAGTGTATCAGAATGCTCTGCATAGCTAAAAGATCAGCCATAAGGGCTGTGACAGACAGGGAGATTAGTCGCCACGCAACAAATCTTCCTTGTCGCGGGCGACACCTTGAGATGAAACTTCAGCGATTTTGGACGAAGTCGCGTGTGCCATCCCACTGGCGATTTTCATTCTAGATGGTGGAATGACATTTCAGGGAGATTAGTCGCCACGTGACAAATCTTCCTTGTCGCGGGCGACTAATCTCCCCGAAATGCCATCCCACCGGCTAGAATGTGAATCACCAGTGGATGGCATATGTGGCTGCGCGATTTGCGAAGTCACCGAAGTTGTCTTGAGAGACTTCCCGTGTCACAGCCCTTAAGCATGGCAGAACTCAGGGTCACACTGGGGGGTGTAGGGCCCACCAAACACCCTCTAACCAATACACTAACAGAGTATAGGATGCACATGTCAGGAGTCACTGGTATGGATCACGTGGCTGCTCCTTTTTCTTTCCCTGTTCACGACCTGCAGTGTCGTTCCTGGGTTGAGCAGTCCCTGCCCTGTATAGTGCTCCTCCTCTGCGTCCTCTCTCACCGCTGACGCGTTTTGCCACTTCCGGCTTCCTCCTGAGCGATCGCTATATAATTAACCTAAAGTTGCTAAAGGTGAGCGATCACTCAGGAGGAAGCCGGAAGTGGCGAAACGCATCAGCGGTTAGAGAGGACGCAGAGGAGGAGCACTATACAGGGCAGGACTGCTGAACCCAGGAACGACATTGCAGGTCGTGAACAGGGAAAGAAAAAGGAGCAGCCACCTGATCCATACCAGTGACTCCTGACATGTGCATCCTATACTCTGTTTGTGAGTGTATTGGGAAGATTTATTTATATTAAAGTATTTAAGTTTTTACACATATGGCGTATGCATTGATCCCACAGTAAATGCACAGAAGGGGAAGGGAAACAGAAAGGTCGTGGAATTAACCTAAAGTTGCTAAAGTTGGAAATGTACCTATGTGAAGTGGTTCCTAACACTGCCTGAAATTAAGAGGTGGGAAAGCAGAGAGTCGTGAGCTACAAGCGAACCAATTGGATGCCATATAAACCCAAGGGGGTCTGTAAGTAGATTGGCAATCGGAAAGGGATATCACAACTGGGCACAAAAGGGTGATATAAGTAAAAGTCATCACTGGTGTCAAAAAGCACATGAGAGTGCACATTGTGAAGTAATAACAGTATTACACTATATTTTTCTTCTTTTTTTTTTTCTTATCTTTTTTTCCTCATCGCTAAGTCTAAAGCAGAAGAAGGCACTTTGGAGTAATTTATTGAACTTTGCTTGTATAGTATGATGTGTAGGCCTTATGAGCAGTAAGCCAGTTAGCTGTAGTTCAACTACAACATAAATGAGTACTATATGCAAACAAAAGGGATCACTTACATATTGGTACTTCAGGAGGATCATCATTTATTTATATGATGTATTATGTGTGTGCGTGATGTTGGACTGGGGTGTCCAGGATTCACCAGGGCTGCCACCCCAGGAGCCCCTCACTTCAGTTGCCAACTTCTCCACCGCTGCCAGCCTTCACCACCACCCTGTGTGTAATGCACACTCCTTGCAGCCGCTATTGGGGTAGGGGGTTGTGTGCCCAAAGTGGGGCCCACTGGATTTTTTTCCCTGTGGCTACATTATGTAGTAGTTGAACTATAGATAAGCACATTATTAAGAGACTGCTGTAAGCTAACTAGTACAATATTACATAATAATAGAAGGAAGCCAAACACTGCAGTCTAACAGTCATCTACAATTTTTTTTAGAGTCCCTACTATGGCAGGGAAATTGTAAAGTTGTGAAATTTCATGTTGTAGTGTAATGATGTGAATCAGTTGGTATCCTTGGAGGGAGGAGCTTAAGTTAGATGGTTTATACCAGGGGTGCCCAAGACGTCGATCGCAGTCCACCAGCTGATCCCCCGTGGATTTCTTGTGGACCGTGACGAAGCCGGGAGATGCGGAAGTGCGGCGTGAATGCGTATGTATGCTGCGTCTTGGGGGAGGAGTCAACAGTAGATTGCCGATGGACAAAGTCTGGCCACCCCTGGTTTATACTGTACTCATGTGGTGCATTTCTCAGACATACTGAATTACATTGCTACTATAAATATCTGGTGTATTGTACTTTACCGAGGGGCCCCTTACCCAGTAGTTATGCTGCTAATATGGTTAATATGATAGAATAAAGATATTGTGTTTTATTGACTTATTTACATATGTTAATGAGGGAATATTAGGCATATTATAATGATGGGTTAGGCTGGGAGATAATAGGAATAGCCTTAAGTTATCATATTAATGTTTTTTGTTTTCTTTAAAGCTCATTATCAGAAACATCACCTAGAAACATCATAACATCAGTACTGTGGCGCAGCATCAGTACAGCACTATATTTCTCATCTATTTGAAAGACCCTTCTGGTTAAAACAGACAGTATCCTCAACACTAGGGATAATGTAGCCTTGTGGGGCAGAGCTGGCAGCTTTTCATATTGTCAAACAAATCCGTGTGTGTGTGTGTGTGAACACTTTACAGACAAAAACAGTGGAAAGATCAGTAAATTGCCTCCAGTTAAAACCTGCATTTTATTGGATAATTAATTTGCTTGTTTCTTATTGGTTCAGGAATTTGATTGAGTGTTGTTTCACAGAATGGATATTTTATCAGTTTTGTGGAACTGAGTATTCATTTTGTTCATAGAATGTGGTACAGAGGGCCGGAATTTCTCTAGCATACATAGTGGAGGGCCGCTAATGAAAGCCGGTTTTGACCACTCCCCCTTTTAAACCACACCCATGTTATCACAAGCGCTTTTAAGACCATGCCCACATTAATGGTGGTAGCGCAGCAAAAACCCAAATGGTTGGTGCTCACTGCAGGGATATCAGCCTTCATTCAAATGTGAAAGAATTATATTATGTCATACTAAGACATACCCTTAAATCTATATGCCTCTTCCTCCCCTGTGGGTAGCACAGCAACCCCAAGCACATAATAATTACACACCTTAGGGACCATTTAATGGCTATATCCAACTGCTAATAAACTCCCAGAATAAACCCCACAGGTAGCATAGGACAGGCAGAGTATGGCACACACAGACAGCATAGGGCAGGCAGAGTATGGCACACACAGGCAGCATATGGCAGGTAGATTATGGCGCACACAGGTAGCATAGGACAGGCAGAGTATGGCACACACACACAGACAGCATAGGGCAGGCAGAGTATAGCACACACAGGCAGCATAGGGCAGGTAGATTATGGCACACACAGGCTGGGTAGCAATGCAGGGGGTCAGTTAATCTCAGTACTGATACCATTTGAAGCTTACACAAAGGTAAGCCATCAAAGCAGCCAGACAGGTGGGGGGCCACACAGAGGGGGCCAGCGGGCCGCCAGTTGGACAGTTGGTGCTATAGAATCTTGCTTTCTGTCACATGCATCTATTTTGTCATGAAAATCTAGCTGGAATATGCTATTCAATTACACCATTATATATTTAGAATGCTTGTTAAAATTTACAGAATGGAGTTTGTAATATTATAATATCCTTTTGTGCATAAAATTGATTTTGTTCTCATTCTTCACTAGAAATATATCTTTTGTATATTTTTTTACCAGTGTTTATATCCACACTTTAATTCTGTCTACTGGGGATTGCTTTTTTTATATAGAATGTATTTTTATAGACAAAATGTACTTTGGACAAACGGCACCCCATAGTTTTATAGGGTCTCGGTACTGTTAGGGGGTCTTATGGCACATAATACACATGCCCGTAGCTTATATTGCAACGTATTCACTTTGGGGAAGATTTATTAAGACACGGACGCTCGGAGTGTTCATTCGAATGCTCCAAGCGTATTTCCGCTTTTTTTTTGTGCTTGCGCAACTTTTTCGTACGCCTGCGCAACTTTTTCATATGCTTCCATGAAAAATTCGGAAAGGTTCTGCCGCTGTTTACAATCGTTCCGTACGAAAATTTCAGGACTTTCGGATCACCAATACGATATTATCGTGATTAATGCGACTTTTTCATAACCATTTTCGTGATATTTGCAATCTTCAGAAATTATCGTATCCAATTTGAATTTTTCCCATTCAGAATTCGAACTCACGTTTTAATAAATCAGCCTCTTTGTATGTACTAACTTACTTTTGGGGTCTCTAAATGCCAGATACATCAGTGATCCTGCACAGTGCACAGTGGGTATCAATCTGTTCAGTGGACCCTTGGCTTTCATATGTAGGATGTGTTTTCTTGGAATGTGGGAGATAAGGTGCTTGAAAGTGGAAAGTTTGCTGTCATTTTCAGGTATTTCATCAAAACCGCCAATTTTGGGCAAGCATTGCGACTCTGTAGTTTGGAGTAGAAAGACATGGGTACCCATTTTGAATTTATCTAAATGTGTACTATCCAAAAATATATGGTTTTGGTAGTCAATGTAATTTTTGGGTTTTTACCCCACAAAAATGCAGTAAATGTGTTGAATTTTCAGTAGCTAAAGAGATCTCCAGGGCAAAACTTCCTTTTGGGGTCTCTAAATGCCAGATACTTCAGTAATCCTATGCACAATGGGCATCAAACTGTTCGGTGGACCCTTGGCTTTCATATTTAGGATGTGTTTTCTTGGTACCTAATACTATGTGGGAGATATGGTGCTTGAAATTGGAAGCTTTGAGGATATTTTTTTTGAATTTTCATAATTTTTTATAGAAACTGCTAAATTCAGAAAAGCATTGCTGTTTGGTACTTAGGAGTTGGAAGACATGGTTACCCATTTCAGATTCAACAGAATATGTACTTTTCAAAAATATATGTTTTCCTGGGGTAAACCTAATGTTCCAGGATTTTTGGCTTTGAAATCTAAAGTATTTCGTATTCTGCTGTAATGCTTTGAAAATTTGGTAATTTACTGCTGGGAGTTTTTGATCTATAGAAGTCAGAAATCTCCATAAAACTATACATATCAGGTATTGGCATGTTTGGGAGACATGAGGCTTTCCAAATCAGTAGAATTTTTGTCCATAAAATAAAATATGTTTCTGGTATAAATACCTCATGAAAACTATAAATGTTTCTTTTTTTTTTGTATTTCGATCTCTAAATCTTGTTCCAGAAGTGGAAATACACAAAAACCAGATTTGAAAAGCTCAGGTTCTCCTGACAATATATAGCTTGCCTACCTAAACTTAATGCACCCCCCCAGTAAATGCCCCTAAAATGAGAGAGCAAGGTTAAGGTCCTATATATATAGATAATTGGTGAGTGCAAAGGATCTCTTATTTCTGTTTATATATTATGTATATATAAATCAGTGGTTTTAATGTTATGTGTAATGTTGCTTTCTGTTCTCTGCAATGTTGGTTATGATTCCAGAAACACAGCAAGAGCCAGCTAAAGAACAGACCTAGAAAAGAACAGACATTGACTTCAGGAGTCAGACCCAGCAGATACCAGCAGCTGGCCAGCTCTGAATCATCCTGAAATTGGAATAGCAAACTAATAAACAGTCTCTCAGCCCAACAGGTATGGGCTCCATTGATGGTTTTTGAGGAAACAGAACTGTCTTTGTAAAAGGGTTCCCATCAAAATGAAACTATTACTTTATATCATTTTCATATGAAATATATATTTTTGACTTATGGAGTGGTGCTTCAATGGGATCTTACAGGTAGCCCAAATCACTTGGCGGTCGATTTTGGGTCTATCTTGACAAGCCAAAAACATGCTAACTCGTAAGAGGATGAGTCCATGTATAGTTACATGGATGGAGGCTGTAACTGGACATGAGCCTTGGCATCTTGAATTCTAGGATTAAGACATTAGGCACCACAATTTTTAAGATAATCAAAGGAGCAGCTATAATCACAAACAAAAAGGGTCACTGTCCATCTAGGTAGCTCTGCATCCTATTCCAAAGCCTACTATAAACCTTCCATTTGCCCTCTGGAAATCAGGCTTTCAACCCTTTTTACTGGACTGAATAAAAAAAACAGACAGAAGCAGAATTTTGGAGATAACTGTGGGCATCTGAGACACTGGACAGGGAATGTCATCAATGACACACATCTTTCACACTGTTAGAGATATGAGAAACTCCCTCTCCCTAATGTAATGTGCGGAGCCTCTTTATCCACTAGCAGACAGCTTCTATTACATTTGCAATGATAATAATGTTAACCCCAGAGTTCTAGAATGAATCTACATTATCTTTCTTTCTTAGGTGGGGGTGGTTAGATATATGAGGTTTTCAAGAGAACTGGCTATCAGCCAAAGCATGATCAGATGGAATTCACAGCATCCAATACAAAGTGTCTCCCAGCCATGCAATGAGAAATGGCTCACAAGCTTATACTGTGCCAAAACGTGCATGGCTGCAGAGGCTATTATCCCACTGATACTATAGGAACCACCTCTCCCTACTATACCTGCTATCCCACAGCCACAGTCCCTTCCCAGAGGCTATTATCCCACTGCTACTATAGGCACCATCTCTCCCTACTATACCTGCTATCCCACACCCACAGTCCCTTCCCAGAGGCTATTATCCCACTGCTACTATAGGCACCATCTCTCCCTACTATACCTGCTATCCCACAGCCACAGTCCCTTCCCAGAGGCTATTATCCCCACACTGCTACTATAGGCACCATCTCTCCCTACTATACCTGCTATCCCACAGCCACAGTCCCTTCCCAGAGGCTATTATCCCACTGCTACTATAGGCACCATCTCTCCCTACTATACCTGCTATCCCACAACCACAGTCCCTTCCCAGAGGCTATTATCCCCCCACTGCTATTATAGGCACCATGTCTCCCTACTATACCTGTTATCCCACAGCCACAGTCCCTTCCCAGAGGCTATTATCCCACTGCTAATATAGGCACCATCTCTCCCTACTATACCTGCTATCCCACACCCACAGTCCCTTCCCAGAGGCTATTATCCCACCGCTACTATAGGCACCATCTCTCCCTACTATACCTGCTATCCCACAGCCACAGTCCCTTCCCAGAGGCTATTATCCCCACACTGCTACTATAGGCACCATCTCTCCCTACTATACCTGCTATCCCACAGCCACAGTCCCTTCCCAGAGGCTATTATCCCACTGCTACTATAGGCACCATCTCTCCCTACTATACCTGCTATCCCACAGCCACAGTCTCTTCCCAGAGGCTATTATCCCCACACTGCTACTATAGGCACCATCTCTCCCTACTATACCTGCTATCCCACAGCCCCAGTCCCTTCCCAGAGGCTATTATCCCCCCACTGCTACTATAGGCACCATCTCTACCTACTATACCTACTATCCCACAGCCACAGTCCCATCCCAGAGGCTATTATCCCACTGATACTATAGGCACCATGTGTCCCTACTATACCTGCTATCCCACAGCCACAGTCCCATCCCAGAGGCTATTATCCCACTGCTACTATAGGCACCATCTCTCCCTACTATACCTGCTATCCCACAGCCACAGTCCCTTCCCAGAGGCTATTATCCCCCCACTGCTATTATAGGCACCATCTCTCCCTACTATACCTGTTATCCCACAGCCACAGTCCCTTCCCAGAGGCTATTATCCCACTGCTAATATAGGCACCATCTCTCCCTACTATACCTGCTATCCCACACCCACAGTCCCTTCCCAGAGGCTATTATCCCACTGCTACTATAGGCACCATCTCTCCCTACTATACCTGCTATCCCACAGCCACAGTCCCTTCCCAGAGGCTATTATCCCCACTGCTACTATAGGCACCATCTCTCCCTACTATACCTGCTATCCCACAGCCACAGTCCCTTCACAGAGGCTATTATCCCACTGCTACTATAGGCACCATCTCTCCCTACTATACCTGCTATCCCACAGCCACAGTCTCTTCCCAGAGGCTATTATCCCCACACTGCTACTATAGGCACCATCTCTCCCTATTATACCTGCTATCCCACAGCCCCAGTCCCTTCCCAGAGGCTATTATCCCCCCACTGCTACTATAGGCACCATCTCTCCCTACTATACCTGCTATGCCACAGCCATAGTCCCTTCCCAGAGGCTATTATCCCACTGCTACTATAGGCACCATCTGTCCCTACTATAACTGCTATCCCACAGCCACAGTCCCATCCAAGAGGCTATTATTATGCCCACTGCTACTATAGGCACCATCCTGGTGATTACCCCTTAAGTTAGCTCTTCAGCAAAAAAAACCATGAAAACCAGAAACAGACAATTTAAATTTTACTAATTTTTAATGAATTAATTCAGATGAGCAGAGGTTAATGTGCCTCCTCCTCAGTAACCTCTAAGAGCTATTTATCTCAGGCCAGGCTTCTAATAAAATAGCCCACCTACAGGACGAGGTCAAGGGGAGCTGAGGGTAGTGGTTGGCAGGCAGATTGATGAATGGAAGGATATCACAGGATGAAGGATGGGATGAAGGGCAGCTGCAGTCTCATGCGCAGCCAATAAGGTCTGGCTCTGTGCAGATCAGGCTCACATGCAGGGCATGCAGAGTTACCATTAATAACGGCAGAGGCAAGCTAATGTATTCTGTGCTGAGCCCATAGCATTAAACAACAGGACAAGCTCATTTATTAATCTGCAGCATTCCATCTTTTTTTATTCCAAGCACCTTTCCTGGAAGTTGTCATGTTTTTAAACTCAAGTGAAACTAGAAATGTCCTAAATCTGTGGGATCTGAAGAACCCTGGCACTTTATTTAAAAGGTTAAATTCCACTGTTAATATTTAATAGCTGAACGCTTTTATGGCCCTTTTACCAAACATGCTAGCAGTCCTGGAAACGCTTGAGAGCTGTTTAATTCTATACACACCTCCATACGGCAAAAACTCGGTAATTATTAGAGACATCCATTTTACTGCAGAGACACAAGGGTCGCTCAGGATTGACATGGTTAACAACGGGTTAAATAGCTGTTCTGTATTCAGAGTCTTTTTTCCCCCTTGAAGGAAGTGATAAGGTCCTCCTATCCTTTGTGAGCCTTGATTTATTGGCTTAATTCGCTGCTTCAGAGCTCTCCAAATTGTCATGTTTTAACTCATCATGTATAAAAATGTCTTTGAAGGAGGGCTGTGCTGATGGAATCTGCTTAATTACACCAGCATCCTGATTTAAATATTATCCAAGCGGTCTTGCCAAGTGGCAAACATTGAATAACACAGCAATGCACATCTACATAAACCAATATGATACCAATAAGTCATTACTGTTCTTTGAATAGCACACAGGCTGGGCTCTACATACCCCCACTCCTCCTCTTACCAAATTTCTCTTACCTTATGCTATAGATATTTTATGAATCTGGGATTAACCTGCAGCTCCACTTGGCTGAAACCCAGGCTTATTTACAGGAGCTCACCTAATATCCTTAGGGATATGCATGTGATAATAGCCTCTGGAAAGGCACTGTAGTATAGCAGTTATAGAGAGATGGTGCCTATAGTAGCAGTGGGATAATAGCCTTTGGGAAGGGACTGTGGCTGTGGGATAGCAGGTATAGTAGAGAGAGATGGTGCCTATAGTAGCTGTGGGGGGATAATAGCCTCTGGGAAGGGACTGTGGCTGTGGGATAGCAGGTATAGTAGGGAGAGATGGTGCCTATAGTAGCAGTGGGATAATAGCCTCTGGGAAGGGACTGTGGCTGTGGGATAGCAGGTATAGTAGGGAGAGGTGGTGCCTATAGTAGCAGTGGGATAATAACCTCTTAGAAGACTATTATCCCTATATATATATGATCCCTATTACCCACACACTTACCTACATTTTTTTTTTCCCTGGATATTTGTGTTTGTTGGAGAAGGATAGCACCTGCCATACAATTTGGCCTTAATTCAATGCTACAGCTAAAGTACAGGGTGTTCCTATGTGAAATGGATTTCATAACACTGATTAAATAACTACTAAAACCTTTTTCATTTCTCATGATGTTAAGAGATGATGTTGTTAAGAGAGTCTATGGGGCCGATTCACTAAAGGGCGATAAAACGAGCGCTATTTATAGCATGTGTTAAAAATTTTATCGCTTCTTATTTTTTTTCGACTTAGCGATCGATTCACTAAAAGGACACGCGTCATAATTAAGAAGCTCTTTTATTGTTGTTACCGCGTTGCGATATATTTCACCTGCGTTATTACTTCGCGATATTCTGCAAGTGTTACGCATCGCGTACCACATGACTTCCGCCATTTTGTGCAGTTCCGCAGAGATGCTCAAGATGGAGAGCTCAGAAGGTGCAGATGCGGAATTACCGCCTGTGGAGCGACCAAATAAACCCTTGACGAGGGGTCATAGCAATATTGAACACAGTAGTAGCGGTAATAAACAAATAAATAACATGAAGGAGGCATGAGTGCTCACAGATGCCAAAAACCAAACAACACAGTAAAAAAAAAAGAGCTCACAATACACAAAACCCACAATTGAAAACAGAAAGGAACAAAGCAACTTCTACATCAGAGATTTAGCCCAAACCACCAAACATGCAAGTGTTCGTAAATGTTAATTGAAAATTGAAATACCTATTCATATTAATGACAGCAGTGACAGTTTAGATGTTAGTACATATGACACAGCACAAACTTGACACAAAAAAAACAAAAAACATGTGCACCTTCACATTTGGCCAACAGTTAAGACGAGAGGCCTGGCTACATTAGCAGGCCAGATGTGTCTGATATTGAGGGCACAGATAAAGATTATCATCCAGAGGAAGCAAGTGAAGCTGGAAAGTGAGGACCTACACAGTACAGTTATAAAAAATATAAGGGAGAGGGATGGGAGTTAGTGAGGCCAGTTAGTAGCAAGTTTGCAGTAGTTTAGTATGGTTAGTGTCAGAGCATGCATTACTATTCTATTGATAACAATGGGAAGAAAGGGATTAATTTGGGCAACAATGAGTAGCAAAAAGTCACTATGTTGTGATGAGATTGCTTATTGTAGCCAACACAATAAAAGCATTCATATATTTTTTTATATAAGTCTGGAACTGGAGGTGGTCCTTGTCACATGAACTTTGTAATGTCCAAAAATACCAGAATTACATTATTGTCCATGAAGTTGTATGTTTCATGTCCTGATGATCATCATTGAGAAGATTGGCAAAAATAATAATATAATTTTTTCCAACAACATCAAAAAGGTCAGTGGGTTGTAAAGTCAGCAAGACAAGCTCCACAGAGAACCACAACAATCTCCTGAAATGGAAAAGAGGTTTATTGTTGAGGATAATGCAAGACCCATGCAAACATGAGTCCTATGTCAATCTAGTGCTATGTCATTAAACTTTTCTGTTTTTACTATTTGTTGTGGGGGGGGGGAGACTCACCCGCTCCAAAGGACATGAGCCTTAAGTGCTTAGTGAATCCTAGTTACTGTGAATGCAGAAATGTGGCATATTGCCACTCACTACTGCTGAGCTCAATAAAGTAAATGAGCATTTTTTTTACAAAGTGTGCAACTATTTTCACAGAAAACAAAAAGAGTATTGTTTGAGATGTTGTTTTGTGTTTGTTTTTTATTGTAGTAAAGATTGTAGGTACTTACACGTAAAGTAATTGTTTAGGATTTCTCCCCGTACTCCATTGCCTCTGTCATCTGCACTTTGTACACAATATATGGGATGATTTAGGTCATCTAGGTCATCAGCCACAAACCCAGGCAGTCCATGACGATTGGCAATATTGTCCAGTACAGCAAAGGCTACAACAATTTGTGTCACTTTACTGGGGCTGTACATCAGGCTTCAACCCGACTTGTCCAGGCATCAGAAGGGGATTTTCACAAGCCCCAGCACAGAAGTTTGACAGTGCCAGGAACAGCATGGCTTCTGTGTGCTAGTGGCTGCAGATAAGGCTCCAGTACCTCATATAGGCCATAGATTGCTGCTCTATTTAACCTTTAGCAGCTCACTATTTCCTCCTCTGATAATCCCTCTAGAGTTGATCTTTACCTGAAAACTGTAGGATGCATCACTCTAGGACGATCACATGGCAAGAAAAATCCGACTGCCAAGTCTATGTTGTGTTGCCAAACGCTCACAAGTCGCAATGTTCTTTAAGTTCCGCCTCCCCCAAGTAGGTGTTAATATTCGCACAGCTTCTCGCAATATTTAGCGTGTTTAACGCTTTATGTGCTTTTGTGAATCATGCGCTAGTATTCTTTTCATTCGATATTTACTGCCATGCGTTAAAAATAACACATGGCGGTAATGCGCTATTTAACGCATGCATATGCGGATTAACGCATGCGAAATTACTTTGACGCATGCTTTTTAACGCAAAAAAAACATGCGATAAACGCTATCACTTATCAACCCCAATCTCTTTATCTGACTGTGTCTGAACAATTATTTATGCTGGCCTATTTGAAATAGGTGAAATATGAAGATATACTTTTTGTTTAATAAAGCAGCATTCTTTTTATCTGGAACCTATAGTAAATGTATTACAGTTTCATAAAGTAATAGTCATAAAATTTAACATGAACCAATTCCAAATTAAATAATGAATACCTATATTATGAATAAGTAACAGTAGGGTAGGGTCATGTAAATATTAAACTAAAATTCCCAAAATCCTCTGAGAGCCAAAGTCTTAGATGTATAGGCTTTGATCTCTTTATGTTGATGCTGTGGAGCTGTTGACTATATTACAATATTATAGATCTTAGTGAAGGTTGTCCCCTTGAATTGTTCCCAGAGCTTAGAGGATTATGGAGGCTTGTAAATAAACTGCTCTTGTGGTTCATGCCAAGTCGCCTCCCCTGTCTCTCCTTGAGAATGGTACTTGCAGTGTCCTTCTGGACAGGCCATTTATATGGACACAGACACATGTTTGAGCTCCCTAGGACTAAATCTGCCATATGAATATTACATATACCAGACAGCAGTATACATTAGGACTTTAGCTTAGACAAACAGCCTGGGCCTGACAGATTTGCTAAATCTACATATGTACCTCTTTATAATAAAGGAAGTTAATGTGATAACAGATACAAAGTATGCTAAAAGACTAATAACTCAAACCATCACACTCCAAATAAGTGGATCCGGGTTCATTTGGACTCCCCCATTCTGTGCCCCAGGGCCAAAAATCAGATCATACATTCAGGCCTGTAATTACTGAATCAACATGCCAATAAGACCTTGTCTTATAAGATTTTCAAACCTGGCCGATTGATATCTGGTCCCATATATGGGCAGATAAGCCAAAGAATCAGAATCCAATTTTTAAATGCTAACTAAAATAGAATATGCATAACACCCCTGCCATGGCTAAACTCACTCATGATCTTCCCCAGGGATCCCCAATATTTTATTTCCATGAGCCACATTTAAATGTAAAAAGTGTTGGGGAGCAACACAAGCAGGAAAAAGGTTCCTGGGGGTGCCAACAATAAGAGCTATAATTGGCTACTTAATAGCCCCAATGTGGACTAGCAGCCTACAGAAGGCTCTGTTTGGCATTATACTTGTTTTTTATCCTTACCAGGAATTCAAAAATAAGCACCTGCTTTGAGGCCATTGGGAGCAACATCCAAGGGGATGGCCAGGGTGGGACTGGGGCGTGCAGGGCCTACCGGGGCTCCCGCCCCAGGGGCCCTGCAGGTGCCCCCGCCGGGCACGTCCCATACGCCCCCTCCACCTCCCCCCCTGGCCCCGGCAGGGGGCCCCCTAAACCCTCTCGCAGGGTCCCCCACCCGACGCCCCCCCCAAGCATGCTTACGTTTAACTCGTCAGGGGAGGAACGGTCGGGCAGGGGGAGTGCCCGAAAGGGTCTGGTCTGGGCCGCCGGGGCCTCCTGGTGTCCCAGCAGCCCAGTCTGACCCTGGGGATGGTAAGCAATGTGGTGCTCGCACGCAACTGGTTGGGGAACACTGATCTACCCTACACACTATAGTGCCAGAGCCCATAACTCCCACCTATGGTATGCCACCCTGATGGCAAAACATGAGATTCTTTAGATACACAGAGAGAATTTAAGCAGCAGTTAAGAGGTTAACTAGGTGCCTCTGCTACCTGTCACTGCGTCACCTCCCAGCACATCACAGCACAAAAGAAAGGCTCTGCTTGTGGCTCATCAAGGAATCGGCTGACCTACTTCTCCTGAGCTGTCAGGCCTTGCTTAATTAAAGCTTTCCCTGCAGTCTCCAATAGTGAGTCCAACTAGCCAGCGACTTTAAAACCCCTTTTTCTAACTGCTTTATTTACTAAGCCACAGCCATTGAGTCCTATTTGCATCCTATTATGTGCCTTCAGATGCCATAACCCTGAAAGCATTTGGCACTGTTGCTGACATGGCAGCACAGTATTCAGCAGTCCAAAGTCGTCAACTAGCGCTGGGTCACCGCTAAAATAATTATCCTGTCCTGATCCTGCCATGCCTCTTTCTATTCTTAGCTGTTCCCCACTATATCAGATCAGGGGTGCTACTGCCATCAGGTGAGCAGAGAAACTTGCCTCAACCCTGAAGTTACCTGGGGCACCAAAAAGCTGCTCCTGGTAATTTTAAGAGTCACATTTTTGGACTGTGCCTCGGTCCCCCTCTGGTACAGAAAAAGGTAAGCGCGGAGGGGCAGCATTGAAGATACTGCCTCAGGCGCCTATATATGTATGTGTGTGCCTGATAATTACATGTTCCACAATTACTTACTTTACTTCAAAGCAACAAAGGAGAAGTGACTTTCTTTCTTTTTCTTTTCAGATCATTTTCTGACTTTGCATAAAGAACCCTTTAGAAGGGCACATTTGCATTAAAGGGAATGTAAACCTGAAATGATTACCTAATATAAGAATATAAAATTCTCAGTATTTTTCCAATATACATTAATTCAACATTTTCAGTTGTTTTAATGCTATTTACAAATGTTATTGCTATTGAATGCTGGATTTATGTCTGTTGGTAAATATGTACTGCACTGGACAGTTCCAACTATTAAAAGAACAGTACCAAAAAATGAGATTGTTTTAAAGTAATTAAATATAATGTAGTGCTGCCCTGCACTGGTAAAAATTGTGTTTGCTTCAGGAAAACCACTTTAGTTTACTATAGTTTTATAGCTGTGTAAACATGGGCTACTTAAGGTCCCCATACATGGGCCGATTCTAGCTGCCGATATAGGTCCCTTAGACCGATTCGGCAGCTAATAGGCACGTGTATGGGCACTACCGACGGGCCTGCCCAACCGATATCTGGCCTGAAATCGGTCAGATATGCATTGGGCAGGTTAAAAAATCTAGTTGGATCGGTGACCACATCGGCTCGTTGATGCGGTCCCCGGACCGTCTTTGCCTATACCCGTTGTTATAATTCGATCGTTTGGCCCCAGGGCCAAATGATCGAATTAGCCTGGATTCTACCGATAGGTGGGGAATATTGGGAGAAGATTGCCACCCCACCGGCGAAACCGTAAATCGCCGGTGGGAAGGCATACGCGGCGGCACGATTTCAGTGAGATCGCGCAAGTTTCCTCTCGACTTTTCCTCCACTGAAAACGAACCGCCGCGTATGCCATCTCCCCGTGTGCCAGAGCCCTTATGCTACTGCTGTGGCAGCCATTCGGTCTGGAAAAAGGAGAAAAGACATGCATAGAAGATAACAGATAAGCCCTATAATGGTGTTTTACCAGGCTTATCTGTTATCTGTTATGTTATCTGAGCCTTTTTGCCTTTTCCAGCTTGAAGATCCTCTCGCTTGGCGACCTCACCAAGTGAGCGGATCTTAGCGTATATGCCCACCTTAAGGCTTACTTTGCTACATTGTTTTAAGCTGAGAATAGTAAGAGACAGACATAAACCACTTTCAACAGCAATCACATTTACAAATAACTATAAAAACCATAGAAAATACACAGAAATCTAATCTTGTTACAGACACATTGGACTGCTCAAATTGAAATGAAAGCATGATTAACTATCTCCAACTTGTAGGAACCATTGTTCATCCACTTTTAGGCTTACAGTCAGTTTCGGAATAGACTGGATCTGGAGCCTTCACCCCCTCCCTTGGTGAGTCGTCACCTCAAGGGTCCACCACCCTACCCCTGTTATGAGCCCACCTCTGCCCCTTACTGCATAGTTCCTTTTGCTGCCATTGCCCAGTGCTGCAACCCATCAGACTGGGATTTCACTTCTCCAAGTGTTTTACCAACCCAGTCCGACCCTGCTTACTGTGTTAGGCAACCCCAACCCCACTGCTTGTCCATTACCTCCTGCTCCTCCACTTAACACTGCACACCACTTCCGCTCATTCTATCAGAAACTTAGAGGAAGCCAAGACAGATGGGACAAGAGTGTATTTGCAGTCATTGTACCCTAGACAGCTGCCTCTTCTGCCTACCCCTAGTTCCAGGGCAGCCCTGGCTGCCACATTGCTTATCTCTGATAAAGTTAAATATTCTTCATAGACTCCAAAAGTAAAATAATTTTTATGAACACTAGATGGTGCTGTTTTTGTAGAGAGGTAATAGTTTAGGAAAGGCATGCGGCAACTCCTGGTCTTATATAGGCAAAGTAAGCTATTCAATAATAATAATAATAATAATAATTAGTTATTTAAAGTATTCTTATTTATATTCTGTACTAGTGAAGGGAACTTTCTTATTACATATGGCAGTAGTGTCACCTACCAATACAGAGTGTATTTCTGTGAGACTCCTATCTATACCTTTGCATTAGCGAAAGCAGCTAAGCAGAGACAAGCTAAGCAAACCCACATTTAGTATAAGCAAAGCAAGCAATAATTGGGTGTTCTGCGCTCCCTTGGCAGAGAAAAAGAGGAGGAAACCAGCAATTGTCAGAACCATAAATGTCAATTTGCACGTTCTGTTAACATCAGAGGTACAACCTTGAATACATGAATTTATAAAAACCTGAATCCAAGTCCTTGTCACAGAGTCCTCAAGCTGCTTAAATGTTCCCGGACCTGACAATTCAAAACAGTGCCATCAGCTATAGATTTATTCATGAGTGATTCTAGGGATGGAGAAATGTTTTTTAGGTTCTCGACAGGGGTGTAAACATCTCTTAGTTTGAAATTATCTGTCTGTATGCCTATACTGGGGAAAACTGCACTCATCGTTCGCTAAAAGCCAGGCGTATAGCAGCTGGGTATGTGTTGCAAATTCCGGATAAATGGGCAAGCAAATCACTAGTGACTCATGGAATCTCATAGACTTCACTGAAGACACCATGGGAGTCAGAAGGTCCAGTGGTGTTTGTAGACGAGAATAAAAAAATGAAACATCCGTCTTGTTTAACCATTACCCAACATATTTTTACTTAGCTTCTAGATGATCCCCAGGCAGGTGAAAATAAATCTTAAAGGGGAACTATAAGTTCCGAAAAAAAAAAATATTATAACAGACAGTTTCTATCCTAATAAATGAGATATCAAAGCATCTAATAAAATTAGTGTATACATTTCCATTTAATATCTCTTTTTTGAGCTGCCATTTTTTTGGGGTGTTCTGCATGCTTTCTTACTGATCACCTGACAGTAATTTGTTCTAACGTGATCAAGACATGCGCAAGTGATATACACAGCTCTGCCCTAGTTTGTGTGTAAGCACAGTGGCTTTTATAAGGGACGTCAATACTTATGAGCAAAGGAAGATTTTTGTGTTTGGAAAGGCCAGGCAAATCCTGCCAAACGGCAAGGTAGGAACCAGCAGCCAGTTACTAAAAAGCCACCTCTGGCTAAGAATGGAATTTCCATTTTTTAAAATGAAAATTTGTCTCTGCTAGAGCAGAGAGCACAATAGCATTCTCTGCACTACTGATGTAGCCCCCCCTAGGTTTTCTGACAACTTGAAATGAGCATTAATCTATTTCAGCATGCTGTAAGCATTGCCTTGCACTAAACACAATCTGCAGTAGAATATGATGGTATAGTAAAAGAGAAGGAAAAGTGAAAGCACTGGGGGGTGCCAAAAGTATTTATTGATATTACACCTGAGAGTGCACATTGTGAAGTAATAACAGTATTACACTATATTTTTTTTTTCTTTTTTTCTTCTTTTCCTCATAAGACCTCATCGCTAAGTCTAAAGCAGAAGAGGGCACTTTGGAGTAATTTATTGAACTTTATTTGACCTGGGACACAAGGTATCTGAAGTGAGGAGCATACACTGAAAATTGTACTTATTTATATTTGTAAAAACTGTATTTATCCTAAAATGTGTTTAAGGAGGTATCATACATACAGGTAATACTGGCACTCCATTAATCTTGCTATGTGTTTTGGGTTGTTATATAGGGTTGAAAAAAGACCAGAGTCCATCAAGTCCCTTCCAGGTAAACCCAGCACACACAACCTATACACTCACATAATTAAACTATATATACAACTACTAATACTAACTGTAGATATTAGTATCACAATAGCCTTGGATACTATGATTGTTCAAAAACTCATCCAGGCCCCTCTTAAAGGCATTAACAGAATCTGCCATTACCACATGACTAGGAAGGGCATTCCACAACCTCACTGCCCTCACCGTGAAAAACCACCTACGCTGCTTCAAATGGAAGCTCCGTTCCTCTAATCTAAAGGAGTGGACTCTGGTGCTTTGATCGTTTTTATGGGAAAAAAGAACACCCCCCATCTGCCTATAATCCCCTCTAATGTACTTGTACAGAGTAATCATGTCCCCTCGCAAGCGCCTCTTTTCCAGAGAAAACAACCCCAACCATGACAGTCTAACTTCATCTTCCATAACTTTGCACTGTCCACACTGAACCTCATTTTCCAGTTTGCTGCCCAGTTTTCCAATTTTGTCAAATCGCTCTGCAAAGCGGCAGCATCCTGCATGGAACTTATAGTTTTGCACAATTTCGTGTCATCAGCAAAAATAGAAATAGTACTCTCTATGCCCTCCTCCAGGTCATTAATAAACAAGTTAAAAAGCAAAGGACCAAGGTCTGACCCCTGTGGTACTCCACTAACAACACTGGTCCAATTAGAAAATGTTCCATTTACCACCACTCTTTGTATTCTATCCTTCAGCCAGTTCTCTATCCAATTACAAATATTATGTTAAAGGCCAATATTCCTCAATTTGATCATTAACCTTCTGTGAGGTACTGTATCAAACGCTTTAGCAAAGTCCAAGTATTTTGAATGCTTTATTAGAAAATATTTGTTAAAACATGGCTTCCGGTCAGGTATTTTCTAATAAAGCATTCAAAATACTAAATGGTTTGCAGGATAGGGCAAATATTGGGGCAGGGTAGAATAGAATTTTTACTTAAAATTTTTTAGTGTTACTTTTCCTTTAATATAAAGAGCTCCATAAGTTGCTGGTGCTATATAAATAAAAGATGATGATGATAATTCACTTAATGGAACAGACAGTGGTGTAACTATCAGGTGAGCACTGGGAATCCTGGCAGGTGTCTGGCATGGGGTGGAGGAGGAACTGTAATGTCAACTTCCCACAGTGGCCACTAGCCCTCTGGATGTACCACTGGTGAAAGATAAAGGAGAAGTGATATTTTCCTTTTATCAGTGAGAAGAGTGGAAGATTAGCTTTGAAGTACAGGTATGGGACCCGTTACCCTAAATGCTGAATTTAATCCAATAGGATAGTTTTGGCTCCAACAGGATGTTAGTTGGGATCAAGTAGAAGGTACTGTTTTATTATTACAGAGAAAAAGGAATCATTTTTAAAAATATGAATTATTTGATTAAAATGGAGTCTATTGGAGATGGCCTTTCCGTAATTCAGAACTTTCTGGATAATGGGTTTCCGGAAAAAGGGGTCGGATACCTGTACATTTTAGTATTTGGAAGATGGGCTGCTTGGTGCCTAAACAGGGGATGAGGTTAGTTAGGGTGAGCATCTCTTAGTTTCTCCAAGAGCCTACCCTGAAAGTAATTTAGGGTGATATTTAGCATTAACAGTCAAAAAGTAGATTCAGAGGCAACATTTGTATTTATCTTCTAATGGGAGGTCTATATAGAGTTGCCAGATCTTACTCTCTCTGTTCTAGTTATTCTCTTTTAATATTATTAACTCTTTAGGTTCTTCTCAACCCTATAACAATTAAGGAAAGAAATCTTCCTTACAATGTGTGGTCCATCACAAAAACCTTTTCCTGTGACAGAACAGTGTACCATCAAAGGTTGCTTGAGGGAAATATTCGCTATAGCCCTTCATCACAATATAGGATCCACATATAAATCATCCTTTTGACATTGTTGGTCCATACCACTAGAAATGAATAATGATGGAGTGAGTTACTATGCAAATCTCTCATATGATGGAATGAATCAACAACTAAATCTTCTTGGGCCAATGACGACATTATACAAGGAAGCACAAAACATGGCCTTTGAACTGAATTCACTGGGAAAGTAATGTATAAAATTCACTTAGAACTTTCACTAGGAAATATTGTAAACAAGAACACATCTACAGTACAGTCAACTGGGAAACACAAAACATAACAATTGTAAGCGCTCAATAAAGACTGCAAAGGGCTAGCAACAAAGCAATTGCTCCTCTTCCCTTAGAGGCAGTGATAGAAATCAACTTGGGGCTACATATGCAGTGTATATCCCCAGTGGATATACTGTATCTGATTGGTTGCTATCGGTCACTATATCAGAGCAAACCCTACAACTGTTATTACACTCCAATAATGCTTCTTTTAGAAATTCTTTTAGTTTATTTATAGTTTCCAGCAAGGACTGATTTTCTTTTCAGTCAGTTCTGATAGCTGGGAAACTCCTATAGATTTACAAGTTGGATTTAAAAACCATCAGGTGAAAACAGATGGTTTCCCATTCTTTAATCTTATTGAGGAACAAGGGGTCACTAGCTCTTGACCAAACAATTGTTGGTGAGATTTGTTTCTATCAATATGTAAGAGGTTGAGCATTGATGTTGGGGCTCAGACCTGGCTCATATTTAGGGTTCTCACCTGTCCGGTTTTGACCCGAACAGCCTGGTTTTCAGACGGGCTATCCAGGTCAAAACCTCCTGCCCAGTTTTCCAAATTAGGAGAACCGGGCAGGACTCATTGAGATTGGCCAATCCCCGTGTCCTAGCTCTGTCCCCATAATGCCACTGACCCGCCCCTTCCCCGCCCCTGTGACATCACTGCCCACCCCATGCCTGGAGAAAAAAAGCTGAGGTGGCAACCCTGCTCACAGGGCTCTGTGCAGACCAGCCACATTCTTCCACACTCTCTAAACTGATTCTATATGGACCTTGCTCTGTGTGTGGCTACAATATGGGTGAGATTTCTTAGCAAAGAAAAGTAATTTGAGTAGACAGGAAAGACATGCCTAGTGCAAACTGAAACCACTATCCTTACATTTAAACCCTTCCAGACATTTCTAAAAAAAAAATTAAAGTTCATAATTCAGCCCTCCATTATGTAGGCAATGGAAATGATTGCCTTCAGAAGTTGGACTGCATTGCACTGTAATATCAAAGGGTACATTATAATTACAATACAGGGCTCATTTACAAGCGCAACCACAGTTCTGCTGGCACTAAAATTGTCTCAGTTTGTGAACAAATTGAAGGCATTCATTAAGATACTTGGTCCTTGCACTTGCATTTGCTCCACTGTTCCCCTGGGCCTGTTCAGATAAATATATGTATGTATGTATAACTTTATTTATAAAGCGCCACAAGGGTACGCAGCGCTGTATAATCTTACAAATATAAAATTACACACAGGGAGGACAAGTGTTATAATAAATACAATAAATATATATAAATGCACAAGGAATAAGTGCCATGTGGTATGAGAAGGAGGTCCCTGCCTGTAGAGCTTACAATCTTAAGTATCAAGCATAAATGCAGCAGTTGACACTAGTAAAGCCTGAAACTTTAACAAAACCTTAAAGGCAGTGGCTCCAAGGATCCCACTATGCGCTGCATCAAATGTGCAAAGAAATAATCACATTTTATAGCAGAGCACTGAAGATTATGGCATTAGATCTTTTTCAGTGCAATTGTTCCCAAGTCAAAGAGCAAAACAGTGCACATATTGTGATGCACTGGACTCTACTGCTGAAGCTGCCACCATGAATACTGCACTGCCTGCATTCAGCATTGCTATACTTATGAGAGGCGGGAGGTGGGAAGCAACTAGATGTTCCCCTTCATTGTCCCCTATTAGTCTCCTAACTTGAATGTCATTCAGACGCATGCTGCTAAAGGCCTGTTTATTTAACACTTGCCTTATGGCAGAAAGAAAGGATAGGGGGTGTAAAGGCATCCCTCCCAACTGCTCAACCAGCAGTCCCGGATTCTTACTGAAAAGTCCCTCATTTCCCTTTGATCCCCTGCAGTGAAGCTAAAAAAGATACAAATCTTATTAAAAGTAGCTTTTGGCAGAGAGCCCACAAATCTTAACAAGCGTCACACTTTTAATTAAAAAATGGCCTTTTGGCAGAAAGCCCAGAAAGGTAAAAAGCACTGAGAAACCCAGTAATGTGTTCAAAACTTTAAATAACCTGCAAAAAAAAATTCAAATGGGAGTGGTATTTAGGGGATGTAGTGGCAAAAATGAATGTGGTCAAAAAATTTGCCACACTGTGCGCGGCATTTATTTTTGTCCCTCTGTTTTCAAAATGTTGGGAGGTATGTGTAAGGTTCCAAATGCAGTCAGCAGTACTGTGTGCATGGGGATCTTGAACCCCTTTAGTGCCCAATCACCCTTTGCCTGGGGATCTTAAAAAAGCTAGATGAATAAGATAATGTGACCTCGGTTCCCCCCAGTGTAACACCACCAGCAAACCTGAGGAACCTGTAACAGTAAACAAAAGCACAAAGGGCTTTAGATCCATTTTTACTGTTAAAAGCCAAGATATCTCATTCAAGGGCAGAATATACTTTCTTGTCCCAGATTCAGCCATTCTTGTTATTTCCAGTCTCCTAGCAATTCAGGTCCCACTCCAAGGTCACCATGTACTAATAAATTCTGCAAGGGTGTCCTACAGCCCTGGCACATAATGGAAGCAGACTTGTCAACCTCCCAAAGATTATTTATCTTCTTACTTATACCGATTTAAGGGGATATCATGTGATACACAGCGAACTCCTTGTGCAAACATAGCATATCATGATGTGCGACTTCTGGGTCCTACTTCCCTCCATAGTGCCAATGGCACAGCATTGTAGCAACAATGACAGAGCACAGTGCATAGGGTATGGAAGGTGCAATGGCGCCAAGATTATATAAAACCAATGCAGAATCCTGACTTATTGCTTATTTAAATCACTATGTCAGCCACCTTGCTTTTTATTATATGACACTGGCATCAAACAAATGTTTGAATGTTTAAACAAATGTTAGACTTGTTCAGCGCTAGGAAACTGTGCTTAATGCTTCCAACTCCAAATGCAGGAATAAAGAACATAGAGTCAGAGTTCAATAGATCAGATGGGATTATCATTGGAGGATTATTTGCATCTGCAGGCCCCGGAGGCCTGGGGCAAAGTTATAATGAGCAATATTGCTTTAAGAATACAGCCTTGATGCCACGTTCGGGGTGGCAATAGTTCCATTGTTCCCCAGACGCACCTGCGCACAATTCAATAAAAAAAGGACAGATGCAATAGCACTTACGGGAACTATTGCAAGGAGTGTGTTTGGTTGCAAGTGTCTTTATTGAATGGAGGTAATTAACTCAACTTTTGCATCCATTTTAGTGTTTGTAACCCACTTATTGTAATTGTTTAACATTGTGATACCCACCCTTGCATGAGCAACTCTTTTCAGTCTGGAAGAAGCAAGTTGGCAGCAGCTGGCATTACCTGCTAGAGGAAAAACAAGATGGAATACAGCTTTTGTGACCCTTCACCTGCACCTTGTTCAATGTCTGCATTCAGTTTTACTTTATGCTGGCCACTAGAAGGTTACACCATCTGTTCCATTATGTGAATAGAATGTGGGGTGCACTCTCTCTTTATGGGTCGATGCCCCTAGGATTAGAGAAGCCTCTCACAGCAGAGCGAATGAAGCTTCTATCACTAAACACAAGCCTGATGCTCGTGACACAGTTGGCAAGCCACATTCTGCACACAAAAAGGTATCTCCTTGTCCTTGGGCGCCCTTGCCTGGGCATTAAATTAGTTTGGCAATTTTTCATAAATAACACATTGGTACCGGAAAACTCTGCCGGTGTGTGAGAATCAGCCTGAAATTGTTCTGTCCTGTCGCAGAGCCCATGAAATGCTTTAAAGCTCTATTATCTGTGACATGAAGTAGTGAGCGAGGGAGGCTCAGGGGAGGGAGAAAGGGGGGACATCATGTTGAAAGGGAGAGTGTGAAATAATCCACACGGCAACTGGGAAACGGATCTCTGTCTGGATGAAAAGCTATAAATCCTTCGGACTTCATCTGTGGGGAGAGGGCTGTGCAAAGAATTGCAGGGAACCAAAGACAAGGGAGCTCAGATTGCAAAGAGACTAAACCAGTACCTACATTATTATTTAACTTTCAACAGGCTTTATAATCTGATCTTAAAGGGTCACTTTGCCTTTTAGGTTTTACCTGGTTTTTATTTCCATCATAACCATCTTTATTAGCTCTCATAGCCCCCTATTGTGTTAGACTTCCAAAGTCAGAATGGGCTGATCTAGTTGTTCAAGGGGATGTGATCAGTCATCATTGTTCATGTAACGAGCCAGTCAGGTACAACTCCAAAACATCTGCTTATAAACTGTACAGTAAAGTAACAGAAACCATTAACACAAGAAAAAAGGAAAGTTGTGCTCAACCACTAAATTGTAAACCATTAGGCGGGGGTGCAATGAGGCTGTGACCAGAGCTGGGCGGTATGACCAAAAATTTATATCACGGTATTTTTCAAAATTATATCGGTATCACGGTATTTGACGGTATATAAATAAAAAATAAATAATAAATATTGGTGGCCAGGGCCCCAACCCCCCCCAACCAACCACAACACCCCCACCCCCCACCCGGTATCACGGTATTTAAATAAAAAATAAATAATAAATATTGGTGGCCAGGGCCCCCCCCCCCCGGGTGTTTTGCGGTTGTTTATATGTATTTTGTGGTCACAGCCTCATTGCACCTCCGCCTAATGGTTTACAATTTAGTGGTTGAGCACAACTTTCTTTTTTTCTTGTGTTATTGTTTATACAGGAGCAGTGGCCAGCTCCATGTTGTAGCCCCCACTATTCCCAGCTGCAGTCAGGTGATCCCAATGGAGCCAATAAAAGGGCAACCATATGGGAGTTTTAACCTTATAAGCAAGTATGTTGCAGGTAAAACTTAGTCCCTTTGTTCAGTACTAATCTTAAATTACTTATATAGGTCAGTCAGTGTAGGACTGGCCAGAAGGGATGACTTTGACGTAGTTGGCCAGCTTGAAGTATATTGCAATATATAGACAAACAATCCCTCTTTTTGGGGTGGGGAGGGAAGGCATTTCTTAGTAGCTGAATGCACAGAAATGTCCTAATGTCCTATTTCTACATATTGATAATGGGTGAGTGCAGAGGATTTTTTGCGGTTGTTTAACAGAAACCATTGCCTTGGAAAATCTCTGGTTTGACTGGCTTTTTAAAGGGGAATAAGAGCAAAAATTACTAACAGGTTGGGCACCTCATGACGATTCCTTCAACCCAGACCAAGGCATTCCCTTAACAAAAAAAAGGGGGGTACATTTGTGCAAATTACGCAGCTGCTATATTCATGCCCTATGTCCCTATGTTTACACAATTATGTAACTTTTGCAAAAACTTATGTAACGTATTTATAAACTCCGCTACCCCCCAATTAAAATAATAACTTATTAGTACATTATTTTTACTAGTTTTTTTATTAAAGCAGAAGGAAAGGCTAATAAAGAGTTAATCTCAAGCTGCAGGCATAGCTTCAGTTGTCTCAATAGTGCCCTTAAGTCTCCCCATATTTCACCTGTTTAGATGAGCAGAAGCCAAACAAGAAGAAAAAACGCTGAGCTGTGTATAGAAAGTTCCCATAATGCCTTACTCCTGCACAGACACCCAGACCAAGTGAACATGCCCAGTTAGTAAGACTATGGGGCTGATTTACTAACCCACGAATCCGACCCGAATTGGAAAAGTTCCGACTTGAAAACGAACATTTTGCGACTTTTTCGTATGTTTTGCGGTTTTTTCGGATTCTGTACGAATTTTTCGTTACCAATACGATTTTTGCGTAAAAACGCGAGTTTTTCGTATCCATTACGAAAGTTGCGTAAAAAGTTGCGCATTTTGCGTAGCGTTAAAACTTACGCGAAAAGTTGCGCATTTTTCGCGTAAGTTTTAACGCTACGCAAAATGCGCAACTTTTTACGCAACTTTCGTAATGGATAGGAAAACTCGCGTTTTTACGCAAAAATCATATTGGATCCGAAAAATTCGTAAAGAATCCGAAAAAATCGCAAAACATACGAAAAAATCGCAAAGTACCGATCATTACGAAAAAAACGCAATCGGACTCCATTCGACCCGTTCGTGGGTAAGTAAATCAGCCCCTATGAGTCAGTTTCCTGCTGATTGGCCCAGATCCACATTCCTAAGGGAGGGGAGTGAGTTCTTAGCATTCTTGAGGGAGGGGGGAGCAGGAGAGAGGAGACAGCAGAGAGCTGTGTGTCTCTGGCACATGAATTACAGACACAAGAAAACTTTTCAGTGCAGCATTTCAGTTCAGCATTTCTGTGAGTGCTTATGGCTGTATTTACATAGACCTTTCTGATAAAGCTTACTTAGTTTTTACCTTTCTTTCTCCTTTAACTACTACTGACTAGCTATAGGACCTCAGAGCAAGATCACTGGGTCCCTAAACTTATGCAGTTTACGTAACTTCTATATCAAGCAATTGCAGCACAGAGCAGCGGCAGGTAGGTGGGAAGGGGTAAAACTTAGGGCAAATGCCAATGACCCCTATAAACTCACTATTAGCACATTAATCAATGGAACTCTTTATATGAACTGCTTATTATAGTGTAACATCAGCTGATATTAAACACACAAGGGACGTGGCCAACATTTTGGTACTGCGTGCTTGTGTTCACGGGGTGCCCCGTATAAATAACTTATGCAGGGTCCCAAAGTTTCTGATGGAAGCCATGCCTACAAATATACCAACAGATATATTGCAGCAAATGTGTAATATCAGACTTGGTCCTAGCTGGTGATTTGCTAGCTAGGCCAGTCAAATACCGGCTGGGTGGCAACCCTAATCCTAACTGGCCTTCAAGCTGGGCTTTCAGATGAATCTATCCAGAAAAGCAAATGTTTATTATCCCTAAATTTCACCCTTAACAAGCCTTACCTTATAAGAGCCTGCCTCACTGTTAGGAACCCACTGTTTTATATTATCATGTAACTCCTCCTTAGTGTTTTATGCATTTCCTAACATTATGGGGACTCCATTATTCTCTATACAATTAGAAACAAAGCAGAAGATATACTGCACCAGTTCAAGGCTCTTCTGTGACAAAGGACCTTTCCTAGACAGTAATTTATGCCACTCTATTTGCAATGTTAAACTCTGGCTTTCCGTGTGCAATTTTGGGCAATCTAAAGATAAGCACAAACACAGCTCTTGCACATTAGGGTCAATAAGGATGAGCTACTTGTCATTCACTTCCACCAGCGAGCCGGCTAATTTATTTTTTGTGTGTTGCCTGCATGAAGTAGATCAAAGAAACATGAATAGCAGCGAAAATGTTCCATTTCTTCATTGCCAATAAGGAGATTATACAAAAACATCTGTGAATCAATTTTGCACGCAGACAGTTAATAACACAGGCGCTGGGTGAGCCAATTCACAAACTGCTGGGCCAATGGGGCTTGTCGTTAGCTGACCAAACTGCTGGCAATGCGGTCGTCCCTAGGCAACAATCTGAAGACTTGGGAGCTCTAGAGAACAGAGAGATTAATAAATATCAATTCTTCTCTTTATGGGACACTATAATCCCTTTATCTAAAGCTCTGCTGCTTCTAACAACATCCAGCTAAGGAGAGAATGACGAATGGAAAAGGACACTTTTATGGAGATGCTCAAATTCATACATTAGAGTAGAGCCGCACCATTTATATGAGGTTATTCTGGTCTTGCTTGTTTAAAGTAGAACTAAACCTTGATAAAGAAATAGGCACATAATAAAGGGTCTCTTAGGACCTAAGTCTAGTGTGCCAAGTGCAATATCGATGCAATTCGCCAAGTTTTTTTTACACTTAGTGCTATGTTTTTGCCATAATTCCTGTGTAAAGTTGTGCCAGCCATATCTGCACGTGTGTGGTAGCAAATCAAAAACGTGTACTGCCATGTTTAGGGTGGCAGCAGCTCCAAGGTTCCCCAGGGTCAATAGTTGAACTAGTACACAATTTAGCAGAAGAGGCACAATGGACTCAATTACCTTGTCACAACTATACAGAAGGTGTGTGTTTGGAAGCAAGTAACTTTAATATATGTGCAATATTTGTATCAGTTTTTGCAGCTATGTTCATAAATGACCCCTTATGTGATGGGCTTCTGTACTAGCTCAAAGTGACCACAGCCCTTTATCAGGGATATAAACCAATATATAAATCAGTGCTGCATAATTTAATAATCACCCCTGTAGCATCAGCTTCCTTGACAAATCAACTGTCATTTTCTTCTTAATGATTTCTGACAACCCCTAAGATTAATATTTTTCAACAGCTGCCCAAAACACACTCAGCATGTGCTGTGCCATGGACACTCATAAGATGGCCTAATAAGTCCAGTGAAATAGGGAATTTCACTGGACAACTCTGAAGGTTTGGACCATTACTGTTGACCCTTTATGGTGGTACTGTAAGTTCAGAATATAAAATACAGCATATCTAACCATGTTCATTTTTAGCCTTTAGTTCTTCTTTAACAAAAGAGGAATCTCAAAACACATCTCAACACATTAGTTAGACCTTGTTGACAGTTGTGGAACCTTTATTTTCAGCAGTCTCTTACATTGTGTCATCTTTTGATCCCTTTATTCTATGTAGTACAACGAGTAGGTGATGAGTGATTCCCCTGACTTGTTGTTGGGTTTCCTTTCCTGAACAGGCGATTCACAAATAATATTCCTACTGGCAACTGAAATCCTCAATAATAACATTTACTGCTGGGCTCCTTGTCTGCGTGTCAGAAGTTTCAGGCAGCACCAGTGCAGAGCACTGCCATCAGCAAATTAATAGCGGATGACATAAATTCTTGGTCCACTGTGATTACAATATGTTGGTGGCAAGACCAACGGGAAGCATTTTCAAAATGATCTATCGATGCCACATACCGATGAACACCAGCACAGGAGTCATGCTTGGCCTTATTCCATGAAGTGTGAACTGAAACATGCAATAAATTTCATTCATTTGGAATGGAAACAAGGTGGTGTTAATTGCACATCCTCAGATCTGGCACCATGCTGAATTATAAGGTTTTCTACTTTGAATTATGACTAGCCTATAATGTTCCATATAGTTCATTCGGTTTCATTGCTATACATACAAAGTACAGTTAAATATGTACAAGATCAGGTGCATATGCAAATAAAGGTTATAAAACGTGTCAACATGTTACTATTTTAAAATTTGATTGCATTTTTTTTTCTCCTTTCTCCCTCCTGCTTAAATTCTGTTAAGATCTCTATGGGCTGCACAGGGATTAACAATAGATATGGATGTTCTCATGTTAACATGAGGCAGAAAGTCCCCTACCTGTGACGTTTAAGGGCAGTGGTACACGTGGAGATTAGTCCCCCTGTGAAAAATCTTTGTTTGCCCTAAGGGTGAAGACACATGGAGCTACTAGTAGCAGCAACTTGTCTTGACTACTAAAAAATACAATGCTGATCATTTACTGATAATTGTCTCTACATGTGCTTTAGCAGATGTAATTCTCAGTATTGCCCATGGCAGAGTATTTTCTGGAGTTTAGTAGCCTTGTAAAAGTAGCTGCTACTAGTAGCCCAGTGTGTATTCACCCTAAGTAACAGCAGGTTTTGATATTAAACCAAATGCAAAATGTATTAAGGATGGTGGGTATCACAGGCGAGAGGTGGGCAGCAGTTGCTGATACACATGAATTGCTGATGTACAAAAATTGTTTAAACACACCAAATAGCAGCAGGAGCAGCTCAGCGCTTGGTCACATGGAATTATGAGGGGAGCTGGATTCCAGGGATTACGGGTAAAAAATAAAACAGATTGCACCTAAAACCTGCACTTGTGTTCATAAATGAGCCGTATAAACAAACATAACTTTCATTTTCCTTGAAGTTATTGAATATAAATTTAGCGGATAAGAAATGAGGATTTATAATGATTAATACCATAACAGGATATTTTCTTTGCATTTTGAATGGTGGGGGCAGGCCACTTTAAATGGAAATTATGCATTATTTCAATGAGTATTAGGATTTATTATTTACATAACATGTTCAATGTTGATAAGTGCAAAGTTATGCATTTTGGTAGAAATAATATAAACGCGAACTATCTACTGAATGGTAGTGTGTTGGGGGTTTCCTTAATGGAGAAGGATCTAGGGGTTTTTGTTGATAACAAGTTGTCTAATTCCAGGCAGTGTCATTCTGTGGCTACTAAAGCAAATAAAGTGCTGTCTTGTATAAAAAAGGGCATTGACTCAAGGGATGAAAACATAATTTTGCCTCTTTATAGGTCCCTGGTAAGGCCTCACCTTGAGTATGCAGTGCAGTTTTGGGCTCCAGTCCTTAAGAAGGATATTAATGAGCTGGAGAGAGTGCAGAGACTAAACTAAACTGGTTAAGGGGATGGAAGATTTAAACTATGAGGTTAGACTGTCGAGGTTGGGGTTGTTTTCTCTGGAAAAGAGGCGCTTGCGAGGGGACATGATTACTCTGTACAAGTACATTAGAGGGGATTATAGGCAGATGGGGGATGTTCTTTTTTCCCATAAAAATAATCAGCGCACCAGAGGTCACCCCTTTAGATTAGAGGAATGGAGCTTCCATTTGAAGCAGCGTAGGTGGTTTTTCACGGTGAGGGCAGTGAGGTTGTGGAATGCCCTTCCTAGAGATGTGGTAATGGCAGATTCTGTTAATGCCTTTAAGAGGGGCCTGGATGAGTTCTTGAACAATCAGAATATCCAAGGCTATTGTGATACGAATATCTACAGTTAAGGCCCCCATACACGGGCCGATAGAAGCTGCCGATATCGGTCCCTTGGACCAATTCGGCAGCTAATCGGCCCGTGTATGGGCAGAAACGAGCGGCCTGGCCGACCGATATCTGGCCTGAAATTGGGCAGATATCGATCGGCCAGGTTAGAAAATCCAGTCGGATCGGGGACCGCATCGGCTTGTTTTTTTTTTTTAAAGCAACTTGCTACCCGATATCGCCCACCCGTAGATAAAGATCCGCTCGCTTGGCGACATCGCCAAGCGAGCGGATCTTAGAGTGTATGGGGACCTTTAGTGTTGGTGGTTGTATGTGTGGTTTGTGTATGTGGGTGTATGGATTGGTGGGTGTGGGTTGTGTGTGCTCGGTTTACTTGGATGGGTTGAACTTGATGGACTCTTGATGGGTCTTTTTTCAACCCTATGTAACTATGTAACATCTGGCTACCAAAAAGCAGATGACTGTTATTATTATTATAATGTAATGTTTCCATTAGGACTCCTTATCATCCAGCCATTCAAAAGCAATCCCATGCAAGACTCAATGCCATCAGCCCACCAATGCAGAATACTGCTCTTCCAAACACAGGTACTTTATATGGTTGGAGCAAAGCTCCTTTTTGGAGCATTAAGACACGCACCCAGGAATGTACCCTTCATAATGGAGCTCTATAATATCGTTTTCACAAAACAGCCAAACAAAAGTCCCAAATAATTGTCCATGAAAACTGCAACCTTTTCAGATAAATGATATCCTTCCCAAAATGCCCTTCCCCACTTTTTAGCATAAGTATTCTTTTCTGCGTATGACTTTGGTTTCCAGCTAATGCTGCAAAGCCCCCAGCTGCAAGGTCAGCACTTTGGCAAATAAAGTAATAATAATCACAATAACACTCTCTTTCTTCCCATCTCCCTTTCTCCATGCTCAGACTGCGGTAATAAAGTCCTTCCAGTGAGCCGCAAGGCCCTGACAGGGTGCGGTGTTTGATAAATGCATCCTGTTATTTCTGTCTGTTATATCCAGGGGCACAGCACTCCCAGCACATGTTTAGCTTAATACAGTGTGGAGAGGGGGCACAAAAGGCTACTTAGAGCTGCTGAAGAGGAAAAAGAATGATAAAGGATTTAAATAAAACAAGAAGGTGTAATGGGCAACAAGGAATTTTCTTTTCATCTGTGACCCTGCCTTTAGCCATCATATTGCAGCTATTACATTAATACATTATCGTGCACCACATAACCTTGATATAAAGCAATACTGGGCCGGTGTTTAGCTGTGTTTCACCTACAGCCCACTCCGTAAAACACTCATATTATCTGTATCATTCAGCAGCACTACTGATTTTGCACAGAACCACTGTGGGCCTTTAAAACAGAACCTCTGCAGTTTAAAAAGCCCTTCACCATTTAAATGAATTATCTACAAAAGCATCATAGCAATCAAAAACCTGTGTCCCTAAGCTACAGAAGCTTTCAGAAAAGGCTGTGGTTGGGTACCAGATGCTCCAGGCTCCATCTATACAAGTATGGGACCTGTTATACAGAATGCTCAGGAACCGGGGTTTTCTGGATAAGGGGTCTTTTCATTACTTGGATCTTCTTTCTTTAAGTCTACTAAAAAAATAATTTAAACATTAAATAAACCTAATAGAATCATCTTGCCTTCAAAAAGGATTAATTATTTCTCAGTTGGGGTCAAGTACAAGCTACTGTTTTAAGATTACAGAGAAAAAGGAAACAATTATTAAAAATTAGAATTATCCGCTTAAAATGGAGTCTAATTCGGAGCTTCCAGATAACTGATCCCATACCTGTACTTGAAAGGTGTTTTCTGCTCGTACAGGAAAGTACAATGTTGCCCTGTGCCATTGGTAATTCATAAGAACAAACAAAGACATAACCAGTTTTCATCCATAGTTTGCCATTAAGGTCCTATACGGATATAGCAACGCACTGAGAATGGAGGTGCATAGCCACAGAATGTGTTGCTGCTATGATAGATACCCTTGTAACAGTCGCACAAAGCAATGCTCGAATAGAGTGTGCCTCAACCACTTGATCTCAGGGACCCAGACTGGTTACATGGCAGCAAGCCTAGAAGTAGCCCCATTATCCATGATCAGTGTGTTGGGTTGACTAAGGATCAGTTTTACTGATGGTAAGAGGATTCTGTAAAAGCAGAGCCAACCCCATCAACAGCAGTTAGTTTTTCTGGTCTGCAGCAGTTAAAAAGTCATACAGTACAAAGCAGGCCCGGGCTGGCAATCACTGGAATCTGGCAAATGCCAGAGGGGCTGCTGTAGGATGCCATAGACAGTCACTATATATTGGACTGGTGGGGGGCTGTTTGGGCATCTGTCTACTTGAAATGCCAGGTTTGGTACAAAGCCTGGTATATCAGCATACCCCCCATTGCACAGTGCTATTTATAATGAATGTCAGGGTTTTCCTGCCCTGTGCTGTTGAAGGGACTATATTGTGGGTGTAACATTTTTATTTAGTATATACCTTAACTTAGTAGCTCGTTTTCCTCACAACTGGCCTGAATAATTACTTCCTTGCAATAAGGAGACCACATGCTGCTAATTGTGAAAGGGTATTTGATCAGTGCAGTGGCCACAGGGGTCAAAATGGAGAACACTGTGAGATGTGGCCCAATGCCATTGCTCTGTTGCTCCTCCCACTTCCTCATATGATAATGGCCCACTAAGATGAAGTTGTTACAGACAAAGTGTCCCTCTGATGCTGAGAGTCCAAGACAAATGACATTTCTGTCCTATCCTAGAACCAGACCTGATGAAAGCTGTTCCTGAAACAGAATTACCCCAACCTAAAAGAAGTGCAACCCATTCCTAACACTAAGAAATAAAAATCCCTTTCCCTTACCTTAATGTCTGTGAAGCAGTATGCGCTATCCTTCAGCAGCAGGGAGCTGCCATTTTGCTTTGTGATGCTTGCTCTACACACTTCCAGAGCATGTTCAAACCAGAATCCTACTGAGAAAATGACCAGAAAGAGAGGAATCAAATAATGTCTTCCCATAAATAAAAGAACAGCACAAAGAGTATCAAGCAATGTTTGTTATTATTAGGACAAGAACGATTTTATATATAGGTGAATGTTCCAAACTGTTTTTTTATAGGAAAAATATTTATTTAAGCTATAATTTCCTTTCTCTGGGTATTGTACAAGAAGTTTCCATGCAGTGGATGTGGGAAAGATATCTCCAGCCCAGATAAGCCCCAAAAAAGGGCTAACTTGAATAACTACAAAGAACAGAGCAGATCTCACGCAGTTGGCATGGTATTAATGCACCTCTGCAGTGCCAAAAAAATTAGTTGAGGGAATAATACTTGCCTATCTAATATAACCATTTCTGTCATGTCAGATATGAAAGTATTTAACAGCACAATATAGTATCTCCACATCAAATATATATTTTGAGAACAAATTCTACTTACAAATCTCTGGGACCACAATGGGCAGTGCCCTGGCACATGCTTATGCAAACTTATTTATGGCTGACTTTGAAACCATACATCTACTCCCCTTACTGCATAGATCTATCTTGGTGTATTTTCGCTACATCGACGATCTGTTTTTCATCTGGACTAAGGGAGAAATGGCCCTATTAGCCTTCCACCAGTCACTCAATGATTTGGACTGCCCTATCAAATTGACGTTAAACTATCACCAGGATAATATCGATTTCCTGGACCTGAACATTTTTAAACAGGACAACAAACTGGGCACAAGACTTTTTCGCAAATCAACCGACCGGAACTCGATACTTCAGGCATCTAGCCATCACCCTCCGGCGACCATCAAGGGCATCCCATACTCCCAGTTCCTTCGGGTCATTAGAAATAACAGCTCACCTGAAACTGCTAAGATACAACTCCAAGAAATGTTTGAGAGATTCCTTGAACGCGGATACAAAGAGCACATTCTACTAATCCAACTTCAAAGAGCCCTTAGTCACTCCCAGGATTCCCTGTTGAACAAAAAATCTATAGAGCAACAACAGGATAAGCCATTAATCTTTACCACTACCTTCTCCTCTACCTCTTGTGCACTGGCCGACAGCATCAATAGGAATTGGCCCATGGTAAACCAAGATGAGTCCCTGGCTCTTTACCAGGCATCCAAACCAGTAATGGGGTACAGATGGAGCAGTAGCCTAAGGGACTTGCTGGTGAAAACTGATTTCAAGGACTATGCCACCATACAAAGGGACTGGCTCTCTGGAAATAGGAAACTGGGGTGCTATAAATGCCCGGACTGCGTTACGTGCAGATGCTTACTCACAGGCCCAGACTTCCCACACCCCCACACGGGCAAGAGACTCAAAATCCACCACAGATTAGGATGTATGTCAACCTTTGTGATATATATTATCACTTGCCCTTGTGGCTTATATTATGTAGGCAAGACTGTTACTACCCTGAGGGAACGAATTGGCAACCATCGATCCTCTATTAGTAGAGCACTAAAAGAGGGTGATTCAAAACAACCTGTTGCCAGACATTTTTTGAATTTACGACACCCACTACCCACCTTCCGTTGCATGGTCATTGACCACCAGCCCCCCCTGCCTAGGGGTGGCAACAGGGACTTGGCTCTACTTAGAAGGGAAGCACGGTGGATTCATAGACTGGACTGTGTGGCCCCTCGGGGTCTGAATGAAATTCTACCATTGAGTTGCTTCATCTAATGTCTGGACTGATCTTTCTGTTTACTCGTTGTCTATAGGTTCTACTCAGATATGATGCATATTACTTGACTGTTTTGATTCTCTCAATATCTGTATAGTTGCAACATATATGTTTCCTTGTATCTAATTCCTTTGTTACTATGTGCGACCTATATAGCAACATAGTTGCGCATTACCTTGCTGGGCCATGTACAACACTACCTGAATGATGTGCTACCCCCCTGTGGTAAGCTCATATACTACCTCCTTCTTGCAGATAGCAGGCGTATCTGCTTATATGCTCAAATGCCCCACGTGGGGCTATGTATTATATCCTCTCCAGGATCTTGGTGTGCCTATGGGATTAGCAGCAGGTGCCCTTTTCTCCCCATTCTAGCTGTATCTCACCGAGGACGTGAGTCTGCTATTGACCTTGTGCGCTGTTTATGCTGGAACCCTGTAAGTGAGAGCTGTAAATGGCAATGCCTTTGCGTATATGTTTCAGGGCACCCCAGGGTCATGGGTGCCATAACCAACATGAGGAGCGACACACAGCAACGCTGGGCTACTTTTAGGTATCCCTAGCGTTGGCTGCAGAATGCCCCCGTATCCCCTCTTGGAAAAAGCCGTTAGACCGGTGCACTGCGCATTGCCGATACAGACGGGTCATATAGAACCCGCTCACCGCTACTCGGTTGCCTAGCAACGGTGATCGCCGTGCCAGCGTTGTGCCGAAGGGTACAAACCATGGGGGGCCTGCTATGAGACCTAAACACCAGAACCGGCCAGGAGAGGTCCGTATTGATGGGCGCTTCCATTATGGTTATTAACATCACGGAGGTCTGTAAGAGCTAACACTGCGGGAGAGGTTTGCAATGTCACTCGGTTAGTTCACTATCCTTGTATTCTTTTGGTCACATATCAACTTATGTATAGGGACACTTGTGTTCTATATTATATTATATATTCATGTGCTAATTCTAAACACTTTACTGATAATTCTGTGTTTGTGTATGGTTGCTTAGCAACAAGATTGGCGCCCTTTTGGGCTCAAAAGTGTGTGCTTCACTGAGGTGTTTGAATCCCTGATGAAAGTTCCAGTATGAACTGAAACGTCGGTCAAATAAATCTTCACTCTATTTTTTTGAAACTTGACTCCTGTGTGAAAATTCCTGAGAGTGCCGTCACTTCTTGGATATATATATATAGATGCGATGTTCTAAATAAATATAAAGAAAACTTTTTATTCTATCCATGCTGTGAGTGCTTTCTACAAATCTGCTGTTTACCCTTTGGTCAGCACCCGGCGAATGCCTTTGGAGCGGTGAGTGCCGATTCAATTTGGACTATATATATATACATACACATATACATATAAAACAAGTAGTATCAGCACAGAATCAAAAAGTAGATTTAAATAACAGAATATAGAGAAGGAACATTGCAAACATTTCAGTCCCCCACAGGGACCTTTGTCATCCTCCCTTTGCTTTAACTATTCTGTGAAGGCTTTCCGCTCGATGGTGGAACTAGCAATGATCATGTTCCTACAGGTTGGATGGGTTTCAGTCAAGAAAATGAGCCCCAGGTGCAGGCTTGGGCAGATAACATGTCATACTTCAAAAATGGTCCCTCCCCTTGGGTGCTGACCCTTTCCTTATGGTGGATGATCCCACGAGTCATCAAAAGGGAGTGCAGGTAATAAAGTAAAAAAGGACCTTAGGCTACTGTGTGCAGGTTGGTAAGTAGCAGGCTAGGGTCAGGTTCAGACTGAAACATTTCTGAGCTGCTCCTTACTAGTTGGAACATTGTTGGTGAAATTTGCCTCCATTAGTGACATCGGTGATGTTTGGGATTAGGCCTGGCTCACAAGCGGCCTTCTAATTAATGCCAATTGGATTTATTTGGGATTATAGGGACACTGTTCTTATGACGCAAATTGAGAAACTCATCTTTGGTGGCAGCAGCTTGCAAGTTACCAGGGGTGGCAAAAAGCCATTCCTGGTAACTTCAAGAGCCGAAATTCAGATTTTTAAATTGGAACTTTGGCTTTAGAGAATGAATATGCAAGCGTTTGAATGTGCCTAGTAAAAAAGAATGATAGTGCATTTTATGTGTTATTAGCACTTTAAAACCCAATTCCATTTACTTTTCTCTGGGATTAAGTAACAGACAACCATTGTTCCAACTATTTTCTTTGTGTGCACATTTTAATAACATTAAGGCTCATTTGATAGCAAAGTGCCACAATCCAAAAAATTAGCTTCCACAACACCACACCTATCTCAGCCCATACCCAGGTCTGGCGATAATCCTAGCCTATCAAATTAAATATTCCTATTTCAGTAATTGCATCAGATCACCATAGCGCTGCCATGTATTTAAATGTTATTTATAATTTAATTCCAGGAAGTCAGGTTTCCCTATAATCTATACATGCTTCCTATAAGCAGATATCCATTATTGTGGCTATTAAATAATGATGAGGATGTAACAATCCCTATAATTTGTAGAGGATAAAAAGCCAAAATTGACTGCTTTTACAGTTACAAGGGCAATTCAAAACCTTTAAATTATTTTGAGGTATAGGACATTTTAATTGGGTGACACTTTTTTTTCTGCTTCGGAAAAGAAAGGGGGAGGGAATATTTCAATTTATCAGTGAATGGCCAGGAAAGTTGTGCATGTGGACTTAGGTATTGATTTTACCATAAACCATTCACTGGGATAATGTTTTGCCTTTTTTTCATTATGTTGGGAAAGGCCTTTATATATCTATGTAAATAGCAAGGTGTCAAACAGCACAAAAGTAGTGGGGATGCATATGGATTGATGCGGTTTGCTTTAAAAGGCAGCTCAGTTGAATTCAACCAAGGCCTTCTGACAGCGCTTTAATATAGATTATACTTTTATCTCCTAAGAAACAGCAAAAAAAAAAAAAAAAGAAAATGTAAAGGGCCACTAATTCCTGGCATTGTCTTGAAAAGAGATTTTAACACAATAGGAGAACTATGGCATGTGAGGTGGGATAATGGTAACTAAACCTTCACAGAAGCTACAGAAAATAAATCCAGTGGAAAATAAATGTAATACACTAGTAAAAAAATATATAAAGATGAATGCTAAAAGCAGTACATGGGTATGCACTTACATGCCCTTCACTAAAATAATGAAGTTGGTATAGATGACCCAAACTCTTTAACCTAGCCCAAATCTTTATTCTATGTTAAGGCAAATCAGTCCCAGCATTTTGAGCCCTGGAAGAGCATATGTACATTTTAGGGTGAAGACACACAACTTAGTAGCAGCTACTTGTCATGGCTACTAAACGCCAGAAAATACCCTGCCATAGACAATACTGGGAATTGCCTCTGCTAAAACACATGTAGAGACAATTATCAGTAAATGATCAGCATTGTCTATTTTAGTAGCTGTGACAAGTAGCTGCTACTAGCAGCTCCATGTGTCTTAACCCTTAGCTGCGAAAAGAATAGAAGGCAATTATTATTATTAACATTTATTTATAAAGCGCCAACATATTCCGCAGCGCTGTACAATAAGTGGGTTTCATACATTGGACATACAGAATAACATATAAAGCAATCAATAACGAATACAAGGGGTGAAGAGGGCCCTGCCCAAAAGAGCTTACAATCTACAAGTGAAGACTAATCAAGAAGACAAGGAAATCTGATAAACTGTGATATGGATAACAGGAACCGTTTTCATGCAAAGCAGGATATAATCAATCACATCTAATTAGTAGTATACTAATTACTATATTACTAATACTAAATACATATTACTAGTACTAATTACTAATACTAAATACTAATTACTAGTATATAGTGCTGCTTTTGTATGTATATTTCAGACAATATATAGAGAATAAAGTACTCCCTAGTACTCGGCCTAAGGTCATGAAACTCTAAGGTGACTTCTAATAACCTCATATTTTACAACAGTGGGCAATTTATTTTTTATAATATACGTTTTAGTTTAGTGAGTCATGTGAGTCCAATTATAACTGATGACACCACTAAGCCCCGTTTATAAGGATACAATTAAGAGTTTGGTCCCAGGGGGAAATTACCAAACTGGATTTACATTACTATAATTAACTGACAAGTCTTTATGTAAATCTTGTAACAAACTAAAGGGCTTCCAACCAAAGCCAAAACTGCAGAGTCTAAAAAAACTCTGTTTAACAATGTGCCACAAGAAAACTGCCCCACCAAGGTACAAGGAAAAAACCCAATGGGCACAGGTGTCAGTGAGCTCTCTTTCTCGCTCAAACATTTGGGCTTGTAAACCTATATCATGGCCATTCCAGAAGGACAGCTGTGACTATATAAAGATAAGAGGGTAGGATAACAAAGAAGGCAAGTGAAGAGAGGAAGAGTGGGTCTAAGGTGGGCCTGTAAGGAAACATGGTATCTTGGTATCATCCTTTTGATTAGAAGGGGTTTCCAACACTACCCAACCCCAACTGATTGACACATTCCATGGGCAACTGTTTAATACAGCTGGAAAGTTAGTTATTTTCTGCTTTTTCTGTACCTCCAGGCTGGCAGAATCTGTCCACCAAGGACTGAAAGAAAGCTGCTGGACTTAGGGTAACATCCAGAAATTAAAAGCATCTGGACACAAAGAGGTAAAGGAGCTCAAGTGAATCCTGATGAGGAACACTATTTCTAAAGGTGGCCATACACGTGGCGATCTGACGATGTTTCGTACAACCATCGGTCGCACGAAACATCATAAGATCCGCCACACACCATTCAGGGCTGAATCGGCAGGTAAGGAGGTAGAAACAATAGCTCTGAAGGGAGAATTTTGGTCAGGCGCCTTCTATGGCGCCCGATCAAAATTTTCAAACTGGTTCGATCGGCGAGTCGTCCGATATCAGCAGCTTCCTGCGATATCGGTCGACTCACCGACATGCCATACACGCACCGATTATCGTACGAAACAAGGTTTTGTACGATAATATCGGTGCGTGTATGGCCACCTTAAGCTGCCTTAGGATAAATGTCTGCTCTGCCAATTTCTATTGTGGGGGCCTCAATAACAGGAAATGTTGAGTGAGTTCTCTTAGACCTGCGCAATTAAAAAGGCTGATATCAGTTTCTGGGAATGGCAAACACAAGCAGGGAAGAGTGAGACTTATTAGAGCAACAAAAGGCAATAAAGCAAGAGAATCAAACAGCAGTCGAGCACTAATTAGGAATGCACACACAGTGAATTGCTGAAGGGATAATCCGATGGGTTACACTATCAGCATCTTTGCTGGCAGCCAAATAGGAAAGTCTCCTTCCCTGATCAGGAAAGCAAGCTCATTATAACAAGGAGATGAAGTCTACAGCTGGCAGAAAAACCTTTGCATGGATCGTGCGTCATACGGAGAGAAGGAGAGTGGAGGTCTCTGGGTATTTGTCTGCTCTGGGGAATTAGTACATTTTAGTCTGAAAAAAGACAGGAGCAACCTCTTTTCAAGAGGAAGTAAAATCCATTGGGGACAATGTTAACCTCAAGCCAAATCCTGTGATTACTTAAGTCAACAGTCCTATAAAAATATCTGTAAATGCTTTTATTGGAAGATAATGAACCGAGTTTGGTCGCAGTTTCTCTAACCTGCGCCTCCTCTCCCAAGGAAAGAGTTGTTTACCTTGTATTCAACTTTTATAACTTTTGTGGGAAGGAGATAATAGGCATACAAATTTGTCTTAAAACACACAGCAGGAAAAACTTCACTATACCCCTATATACAGTATTAAAGCCTGAATCAACATCTGACATATCTAACATCTGGCACATGTAATTTGCTTCATTTCTTGCCACTAAAATGATTATCAGACTGTTGCATTTTTGTCCAGAGAGGCAAGTAAATTGGCATTGGTATAGCCAGAGTCTTATGCAAATGTTGCATATTTAAGCAATCTTTAAGCCCTATTGCATTAGCTTTGTTGAAAGATGAACCTCACTTTCTGCTTGATTTCTAACAACTCAACCCGCCTTCCCCCACTCTCATTGGGACTGGTTATACTGGCAGTCCTATGATCCTGATGGATTAAGTTTTATGAACCCTGATGTTCCCATCAGTCGGATGAAAAGTAGTGAAAGGAGCTGCACCACTGGGGCTCTTTTGCACTTCCTGCTATTCCAGTCATGGTTGCCATGCACGAGCATGTCCCCTTATACAGTATCTGTCTGTTCACCCAGAGGGATGATCAGTCATCCTTGAGGACCAATCAACTGCATCCAGTGTGCTTCAGACAATAGAAGCTTCAGACTTTATGTCTCTGCATTGTTCAGACTTTAGGTCCCTTTAAGTGACAAAAAGATAAAAGATAAACCCAATTACAATTAACCCTGTTCAGAACAATGCAGCAGTCTGATTTAGTTATTACCATGAAACCAGTAACAAAGCATTGCAGCTATACATCATGGTCAAGTTAATTCTGTCTAGTATGTGGATAAAAAGGTCACAGCTCAAGGGTGATTTCCACTTTTTACAAAGGCCAAAGATTAGACTAATGACTTGACTTTTCCAACTTGATTTTGCTGAGAAAATGTTTATATTTCCACTGTGATATTGTGCAGTCACAAGAAAGTGACCTGTTCACCAGCTGTACTGTTCTGATTGGGAATCATAGGAAGGCATGCCCTACTCATTTGTAGAGTTTATCTTGAGCTGGACACACACAGTCAACTAGGCCACTCCAGACCCATGTAAGGGCCTATCCAGGCCTATGTAAGGGACAAGATGACAACCAGGCCAACCATTATCTGACCAGCATTCATTAAACAAAAATAATGAATAATGTACCCCCTATTGTAAAATATAAGGATATTAAATGCTACAGAGGAGTTCCATGACCACATAAAAGGTAATGGAACTCCAAGAAGACTTTTAAGATCCTTGTCTTTTACAAAAGAAGGTACAGTATTTTTTTAATACACATGTTTCAGTGAGTCATGAGACACAAATTACATCACTTAGCATCAATTATAAATAATGACACAGTTGAGCTCTGTTCATAAGGAGTTTAATATCTGCTTCATTATCTGTATTTAATATCTGTTAAGGTGACGCTTGCCCTAAATCGGAAAGGGGTGTATGAGAAAATCAAAGGGGGTAATCAGGCCATCCTGTCATAGCCTCAGCAATCTGAGGCTATGACAATAGCCATGAATATCTTGTATCCTTATTAATTATAGTCACTGTTCAGTGATCGTTTGTGTCACATAATTCAATGAATCTCCAAATACTAAACAAGATTTAAGACCAGATCGCCATACCTGCTTTGGTTATCTGCTGGTGGCCTTGACCTTTCCATCAAAACGAACAGCCACAAAAAAGTAATTGAAAGTCAATTAGCTTCCTTCTCAGTTGGAAAACCAAAAATCAGTAGGAGAGTTCAGAATCCTGAGCTGAAATCTAGCAATACATCCAGCCACCATGACGCTGGGGGTGGGGGGAACATTTTTAAAGGTCAGATAGAAATTATTTTCACACCAAATTTTTCTCCAAAGTCAAGAATTACTGAAGGATTCTGCAGGGAAAGATGTGATTGGGATTCCTAATAACGGCTGCTGTAATGAGCACACTGCTCTCCCTTATGGAAAGAAATGGATATGATTTAATCATAGCCTTCATCACTTTTACTGCGGGAATTGACAAAATAATTCATTCACCCAAAAAGGTAATAAATGACATATATTTAATAAGCAAATAGTGACATCTCTAATGAGCAGAGGCTAAGGATGCTGTTTAACCCCTCGTATATTGTAGGCTAACTCCAGCCGCCTTGCATTTGCTTATTGATAATATGACAGTGTGATTTAACATAATGTTTCACCACTCTCTTAGCATCTCATCAATAGAATAATTCATTTACTCAGTTTAAAAAATTGGTGCAAATGACAGAAATTTCAAGTTGATCCAGTTTACTATTCTAATCAGGAGAGACGGCAAGGACATATTAGCCCTTTATAGGAAAACAAAAATTATTAATTCCAAGAAAGTTAAAGAAAAGGCATTTTCTCTTAGTTAAAGGGAGGTCTTGTTAAAAATGCAGACAGTAGAAATCAATTAAAGTCCACCACTAGTCTTTATAATGTTGTTTACACATACGGTACACATACAGGTATGGGACCTGTTATCCAGAATACTCGGGACCTCGTTGTTTTTTTTTGGATAAGTGGTCTTTCTGTAATTTGGATCTCCATACTTTAAACCCAAAAGGATTGTTTTGCCTCTAATAAGGATTAATTATATCTTAGTTGGGATTAAGTATAAGGTACTGTTTTATTATTACAGTGAAAAAGGAAATATGTTTTAAAATTTTAAATAATTTGATTAAAATTTAGTTTATGGGAGTGGCCTTCTCGTAATTAGCTTTCCAGATAACGGAACCCATACCAGTGTTAGAAGCAGTAATGTCCTTATGCTACTCTACAATTTAGTGTTGCCACCTTTGACAGCTGAAAAAGCCAAATAAAGGGGATTAGGAGATTGCTTTGGTGGGGCAGGATCATGGAGTCGGTCTGTTAACTTTATAGGTAGGGCTATGATGTATGATGAATTGTACAGCCCCTTGAAAAAATACGCTACAGTAACAATGCTACACCCCTACCCTATAAATACAGCAGCATATCAGAAGTCCCACTTCTGGAGCCACCTTTTAAGTTGCATGTGAACCTCAGTTCATTGCATTTGCTGTTCCTATGTCAGATGCCTGAGAACATCGGCACACAGGTGTTATGGCAACATTCTTACCTCCGCTATCTCATATTTAACATTTTCATTATCACTATTTCATGTATAGTTTAAAAGTAATATAAAACATAAAATACCTTTTTATCCCTTCTCAATATAATGGTTTCCCGATGTGCATACGCCATACTGTACCTTATAGACTTCTTGCTTGTTAAATCTTTTGTTGGTATTGATACAGACACAAGGAGTTTATGTTTCCCTAGAGTATATATAAAATATATTCTACTGTAGATTATAACAATATTATATTTCATGTGTGACATATGTTTTAGGCTCAGGGACACAGGACGTTTTGTTGCCAGTGATAAATCCTCACTACTTCCCTTGTTTCCCTCCCACTGGCTAACATGCAAATCACCAGTGGGTTCAATGTGTACGGAGCATAAGAGATGGAAGTATAGTAGTTAAAAATTCAATCTTTATTATTCATATTAAAATCATGTGTGCATATCACCATTGCACAGATGCTTTACGCATTTCGTGGCATCTCGCCACTTCCTCAGAAGCTTCTGAGCAACGTTTTGTTGCCACAGTAGCAAATCTGTATCACGGGTGACAAAATGTGCCATCACCCTTAAGGAATAATGTAAAATGTATAAGCTGCTGCTAGTGGCGAAATATCAACATAATGGTGGGGCGCATCAACATTCTATTACGCTACCACATTTGTTTAGGAAAGTGATCCATTTAGCACATACAGATTAGGGACCCGTCATCCAGAATGCTTGGGATAAGGGGTCATTCCGTAATTATTCCATCTACTGAAAAATCATTTAAACAAATAAATAAACCCAATAAAATTGTTTTGCAGCCAAGAGATTAGTTATAGCCATGTATATAGAACATTGTACAGGTATAGGACCCCTTATCCAGAATGCTCGGGACCATGGGTATTCTGGATATGGGGTCTTTCCGTAATTTGGATCCCCATACCTTAAGTCTACTAAAAAATCAATAAAACATTAATTAAACCCAATAGGATTGTTTTGCATCCAATAATGATTAATTATATCTTATTTGGGATCAATTACAAGGTTCTGTTTTATTACTACAGAGAAAAAGGAAATCAGTTTTTAAATTCTGTATTATTTGATTAAAATGGAGTCTATGGGAGACGAGCTTTCTGTAATTCGGAGCTTTCTGGATAATGGGTTTCCGGATAAGGGAATTATTATTACAGAGAAAAATTAGAATTATTTACTTAGAATGAAGTCTATGGGAGATTCCTTAATTCGTAACATTCTGGATAAAGGGTTTCAGAATAACAGATCCCATACCTGTATACTGTATGCTGAAATTGTGGATCATTTTAGTAACTTCATGATTTTACATCAACATCTTATAAAGCAACCACATTTTGTTAAGAAAGAAGTGTTCTGCATGTACACATTGAAGTTGTGCATTATTTTGAAAGCCCATTGGACCATATATTCTCCAGCTATGGAACCCCATGGGGGCATCTGTTCTGAGGCCACATTAACATCTTATAGGGTCACTACATTTTGTTAGGAAGGGGGTTCTGTAATGAACATATTGAAATTATGTATCATTCAGGAAACCCACAGGCCAACTACCTTAAACAGAAGTTGTGATTCATATAGGAACCCCACTGGACCAACTGCTATTAAGTTGACCCTCACTGGAAACTGTGCCTCCTGTCTTTTTCACCTGGCTGGAGGTGGACTACAACATCCTAAATGTTTTAACAGTTACAGTTCAAAATGTGACATCTCTCACATTAAAGGGCATATTTATCATGCCATGTACAAGGAAATTCACCAAAAAACTGTGTAAAAAGCTATGTAAAATAAATGGCAAATTAGAAGTCATTCTAAGAGTAAATGTGTTAAAAAATTATATATAACACTCCGATCCCACACAATTCATCAAGCTCAATCTTGACCCACTGATGGACCACATGGCCCAGACGCTGAAAGCATGGGTAAAACTACCACTTACACTCTGGGGGCGTATCAATCTACTGAAAATGGTCTTTCTCCCCAAACTCCTATATATATTCCATGCCACACCATACCCCCTCCCACGCTCACTATTCCGCAAACTCAACACCCTAATAATACCATATGTATGGGCAAACAAAACACCGCGTATCTCCTGGCAACGCCTAGCAGCACCACTGCAACAAGGAGGCCTGGCTCTCCCACACTTTTTCCTTTACTACCTGGCTTCCCAGATATCATATCTACACTGGCAGTTCTGCCCCAACCCGTACAACCCCAACATGGCCCTGCATGCCTCCCTCCTTAACTCCATGGAGGGTCTGGGCAACTTCCCCTACAGACACATTACTGACGGAGGTGCTCTACCCGACTCACTCAAAACCCCTCACAAAGCTTGGGCAGTGGCACTCAAACTCCTAGGCCACCCACTCCCACATCTATCTCCCCACATGGCCCTATGGGGTAACTCCCTACTCCCCCACCTCAAGAACCTACCGGACTTTACAATCTGGCCCAAACTAGGGATCAAAAAATTAGGCGACTTAGTCCAAGGTGCACAATTCCCTTCACACCAAGAACTGCGAAGGAAAGCACCCCAAGTGCACCTACATCTATTTAGATACTTACAGCTCAGGCACGCCTTTCAGGCGCAGTTCCAAACCCTAACCCCAACCCTGGTCTCACTGGACCTAGAAGCAACACTATACCAACCCCAAACCAAAAAGCTCCTATCTAGAATATACACCCACCTTCTGGCAACTAATGTCAAACCCTTCGAACGTGCATACAACCTGTGGACTACCGCTATTCCCAGCTTAACACTAGAGCACTGGGAGGAAACAACAGAAACCTGTTATGAATTCCTTATCTCCATACGGGACAGGTTGATCCAATACAAAGTCCTGCACCAACTATATATTACACCCACAAAACTCCACCGGTTCGGCAAAGCGCCTGACGACTGCTGCCCCAGGTGCAAATCCCCCCGAGCGGACTTTATTCACCTAATTTGGAGCTGCCCCCCCATAGCGCAGTTCTGGACTGCTGTGATGGACACTATCTCAACAGTGCTAGCGCTACCCAATGTCATTAATCCCACAACCTGTCTCCTAGGCACGGTGGAGGATATGCTCCCCACCAATGCAGCCAGAATAAGATTTAGATCCCTTACATTCTACGCCAAAAAAGCAATTATAATGAGATGGATGGGCAACAGTGTACCTACGCTCGAACTCTGGCAACAACTCGTCAACGCCGCCCTACCCCTTATAAAACTTACCTATGAGACCAGGGGGGCACACGGAAAATTTGAAAAGATCTGGGCCACGTGGTGTGAATCAATTGGGTCCCTCACCCCTTAAAAGAACCGCGTCTGTATTAACACTATGCAACAAAACTGTATTCATGATAATAAATCTGTATAACTAACTTGTATTGTGTAAAGTAACCATGTACCAACCACTCACATTCACATATGTAACCTGTTTGTTTATGTTAACATTTTATTTCACTATCAATAAAAGAAAAATAAACCTTTAAAAAAAAAAAAAAATTATATATAAAAAAAAATTGTGTATAAGCTGATACGTAAAAGGATGTAAGACAGGAACAGTTCAGTATAAAACTGAAACTGTGTAAAATGGATAGACTGCAAAAAAAAAAAAAAATATTTCTAATATAGTTAGTTAGGTAAAAATGTAATCTATAAAGGCTGGAGTGAGCAGATGTCTAACATAATAGCCAGAACTCTACTTCCTGCTTTCAATTCTCTAACCTCTTAGTTAGTCAGTGACTTTAGGGGGGCCACATGGGACATAACTGTTATTATTATTATTATTATTTATATAGCACCACTAGTTTGTGCAGCGCTTTACAGAATAAAGGGGTACAAAAGATAAAACAGTTAACATGCTTACATATAGACAGTTTACAGTTACATTTGGATAAGGATTGGAGACAGGGTCGAGCTCCTGCTCGCAAGAGTTTACATTCTAAAAGGAAGGGCGGCTGAGACATAAGGTCAGGGTAACTAGCATGGTGGTAGAGTTCATCTTGATGTGTGAAGTGACAGTAGGCAGAGTAAGAGGTAAAAACCAGTGGTTAGTGAGTGTATGAGAGAAGATTAGGGGTGTTCAGTAAGTAATCCCATTTCTGAGGGTTTGTTTAGGTTATAGGCTTGAATGAAAAGGTGAGTTTTGAGAGACCATTTGAAAGCCTTTGAGACTCTGGAGCGCTCCAGAGAATGGGTGCAGTGAGAGTAAGAGGAAGTGATGAGTGATGAGGAGACTGTTCAGTTAGTTTGTGAGCACAGAGGTCAGATTCAAATTCAAACTAATTGAACAGTTATGTCCCATATGGCCTTCCCTCAAGTCACTGATTGGTTACTGACTGGTAACATATTAGAGAGCTGAAAGCCTAACAAACTATATTAGAAACCTTTTTTATTTTGTGCAAAATATCTATTTTACCCTGTTTCATGTTGACACTGACATGTTCCTTTAAACTGCCGTCTGATCTGACTGCCAATGCTAGAAGTTGAAGACCTGCAATAGCTGATCCCCCAAAGGTTGTATGTTTCTGAATTATTAAACGGAACAAATATAAATATAATATAAACAGAAGAAAATCATAGAAGACACCCTACAATTCCCATAATAGTTGAATAAAACAATAGAAATGACAGTAAGGTCATTGTAGATTCACTTCCCTAAAGTCTGATAAGGTTTTCATTTCCTGTATTGAAGATGAGCTCTGATTGTGTTTTTCCATGAGGCATAAGAGGATGATAACCCCTCCAGAATGAATCTCTTTTTGCCTTACAGAAAGGCTATTTGACCTCTGTTCCCCAGGAGACAGTAATGAATGTTCTCCAAGTTCACCAATCAACACAAAATAATTCACTCAAATGAGCTTTACCCTGTCACTCTCAATGCGCCTCTTACGACTTTGACAAATCAATGACCTTTAAAGAAAAGGTCACTTATTAGATCTGCAGCATACTGGAACCACTGCATGCGACTCATGATGTTATATTAGCCTGGGCTGACTTATCTGATCCAACACACGGGTTCTGAGCAATCTCGGCATGTTATAAATGTGATTAATACTCTTTATTGCAAACAGTTTTTTATGATGTGGGTCAAGGTCCCGCATGCTCTTAGGAAAAGCAGAAACCTGCCGCAGACGCACAGCGACCTTCGATTTTTATAGGGTAAAAATATGAGCCACAGAGCAACTGTAGTATTTTACTAAGCCTGACTGACATTCATAAAAAAAAAAAAAACGGAATTTATACTGCTCTTATCAAATTACCCATTTCTGCTTTTATAAATGCAAATAGGATTTGTTGCTGCAAAAATGTCATCCTATTCGCGGCACGAGGGCACGAGGGACACGAGGGCACCCACTTCGTTTAGAAGAAGGGAGGTTCCATTTAAACATTCGGAAAGGATTTTTTACAGTGAGAGCTGTGAGGTTCTGGAATTCCCTCCCCGAATCAGTCGTGCTGGCTGATACATTATATAACTTTAAGAAGGGGCTGGATGGATTCTTAGCAAGTGAGGGAATACAGGGGTATGGGAGATAGCTCTTAGTACTAGTTGATCCAGGGACTGGTCCGATTGCCATCTTGGAGTCAGGAAGGAATTTTTTCCCCTCTGTGGCAAATTAGAGAGGCTTCAGATGGGGTTTTTTGCCTTCCTCTGGATCAACTAGTAGTTAGGCAGGTTATATATAGGCATTATGGTTGAACTTGATGGACATATGTCTTTTTTCAACCCAACTTACTATGTTACTATGTTACTATTCCAAACAGTCTCTGGGGAAATATCCCTTCCTGCACAGAACACAAATATTAATTTTTATTTTGTTTTAAAGGGGATGTAAACTTTTGCTTAATGAATTTCAACTCTCCAGTATTGATTCATTAACATTTTGAATGGTTTAAGTATCTGTCATTGAAAGAAGTGTTTTCCTGCACTGTTGGTTCTGTTCTCTTGAAGAAATGTAACAGAAGTCAGACTTGCATGTCTGCTCACAGTCAATCAGCTTATGTTTGGGTCATTTACTTAGTTCCCCGAAAAGAAGAGCAAAAGCAGTAAGGGGGGCAAAACGCACCCCTTAATGCTCATTTAGGCAGCACTTTTGCACGTATCTGCCCATGCTCTGCACCTACATACAAGAATATGCAGAGCAAAGTACAGGTACATGACTAGGGTTGCCACCTCTGCTGGCTAAGAATGCCGGGTAGGGGGCGGGGAGACGTTATGGGGAGGGGAGGAGGTGGGGCTGTGACATTGCAGGGGCGGGGCTATGATATGTCCGGGCAGGACTCATTGAACATTGACGCAGCAATCGGGCAATCTGCAATTTTTGAGTACTGCCCTGTTTTCTAAATTGGGGAAACCGTGCAGCCCGGGTCAAAACCGGACAGGTGGCAACCCTATAAGGGACACCTTATCCAGAATGCTCGGGACCTGGAGTTTTCCGGATAAGGGGTCTTTCCATAACCTGGATCTCCATACCTTAAGTCTATTAAATATCACTTTTTAATTAACCCAGTAGGATTGTTTTGCCTTCAATAAGGATTAATTATATATTACTTGGGACCAAGTACAAGGTACTGTTTTATTATTATAGAGAAAAAAGGAAATACATTTATAAATTTGAATTATTTGATTAAAATGGAGTCTGGGGGTGATAGTCTTTCCATATAACAGAGCTCTCTAGATAGGTTTTGGGATAACAGATCCCATACCTGTACCACGGGTACCAAAGTTTCTAGCTCTTTCTGGCGCACACTTCGAAATGAGACGGCAAGCAGGACATTCAATCAAAACTGTACCAACCCAGAAAGGAAGAAGAGAGGCTTAATTTGAATATAATAATGAGAATTTAGGTTTGAAACCTCAATAAGTTACAGGGTTTGAAACCTCAATAAGCAACACACCACACAGCAAGTGTGACAGCAGCTAAGCAAGTTTTTGTATGTGAATATGTCAAATGACATTGGATAGACTTTTAATGCCTTGTAACTGCAAAGAGGGAAAATCTATGGCTGTTGGGTGCCAGCAATTATTGTCCTGTCCCTTTAGGGCAACAAGGGTCAGGCTTGCCCACTGGGATGCCAAGCAGAATCTCAGTGGGCCCTTGTGACCACTTGGCTGGTCAATAGACCCTTCTTAGGGCTCTGGCACACGGGGAGATTAGTCACCCGCGACAAATCTCCCTTATCACGGGCGACTAATCTCCCCGAACTACCATCCCACCGGCGAACATGTAAGTCGCCGGTGGGATGGCACACGCTGCGCAGGCGATTTCGGCAAATCGCCTAAGTTGCCTCGCGAGGCATTTTCGGCGATTTGCCGAAATCGCCTGCGCAGTGTGTGCCATCCCACCGGCGACTTACATTCTCGCCGGTGGGATGGCAATCCGGGGAGATTAGTCGCCCGCGAACATGGAGATTTGTCGCGGGCGACTAATCTCCCTGTGTGCCAGAGCCCTTAAGAAGAAGCGCTGCCAACTATTAACCCTGATAAGTCACGGTAGCACCAGTCTGCCTTCACCCTGCTTGCTTTTATTCCTGCCAATTGAAACCGGCTGCAGTTCCAACAATTCTTGTGTGTACCACCCCCATAGAAGCCTAATGATGTCACTGGCTGGACCTCAGTCGAGATAGAGTTCTCTGGTGAGCCCCAATCTGATGCCTGTAACTAAAGGGGCATACATCTTAAATATAATAAACCTACACTTTGATAAGCACAGACCTTGCAGTGCATGATTATAAAATTTAAAGTTTCTTTCCAAGAAACACATACGTGCAAAATCCTGTTTTCCAGGGGCCAACTGGGAAAATTCTAACCCTTTGATCTGACCGTACGTCATAGATTTGCACATCGCTCAATTGCAGCATCTTGGGATTTTTTTCAACAATCATCAGAACATGCATCAGACTACATTTCTCTCAGAAGCTAACACATTAGCAGATATATCTTACAATATGAATACAAATGTTTCTGATGTGGGAGATCTAACAGAAATGATACTGGATAAACATGTTTTTATTCTCAATATTAACCAGCAAAAGGGCAAAACTGGGCCACCAGGTGTTTTCCCGGGATCCTGGTGGGCCAATCCAAGACTGTAGACAAAAATAATATTAGTGCTCATCATGCACAAATTGACACAACTTGTTGCATTACTGCCATTTATTAAAGGTACTTGCATTCAAAGATACTCCTTTAATAACTATAGGATCAGTTATCTGGAATGCTTGGGACTTGGGATTTTCCAGATAAGGAATCCATAATTTAAATCAACATTCCTTAAGGCTTTTAAAAATTATTTAAACATTAAAGGACATGTAAACCCCACACAAAAATGTAACCAGTGAACAGCCTCTTTGAAATCTTTCAATACCTGCCACTCTGGTTGTCCAGAGGTTATTAGTAAGGCTGCAACATTGCCTTAATTGCTTAGATTTCCGTCTTCTCCTGTAACCCACTCGGCCCCCTCCTTCAGGAATTTGCTTTGGCTGTTGGCTTGTGGGCATGCTCAGTTGTTCTAAGCTCAGATTACTAAACATGCCCTCAAGTCTAGCAGCCAGTGAAGAGATGGCATTGCTGGTTCCCATAGAAACTCAGCTCTAGCTGCCTGCTTCAATTTTTTTCTCCTGAGCTCAGCTTTACCATTACAGTGCTCAAACAAAGCAGAACTTTTAGCAAAGACAGTCCTTCCTGTGTGAGCCTGTATTCCTCATGAAATGTATGCTGAATAAGGGTCTGTGTGTGTGTGTATGCTATTTGCAGATTTAAATGTAACTGATTGTATCAGAGGAAAAATGGCCACCGAGTGAAAGTTGCTATTTGCTTTAGGAAAATGTGATGGTGCTGGCATTGTCCAAATGTGTACCCACAATCATGTTCATTTTGACGAGTTGAATGCAACTGTACAAAATTGTGGACCTCACTTACATGCAATGGAGATGGAATTGTGGGAAAAGAACATAGGCACTCAAAGGCACATGCCTTGGGTAGCAGCTTAAGGAAGGCCATATGGTAAATTAAAAAATTACAATGGGGGGAGGGGCCCCCCAACATCTGTAGTTGGCACCTGTGCAGTACATCAGCTCGACCGAGTGCTAAGGGTACATTTCCTAGGACGGCATCAGACCGAAATACAACCCTTATTATGGGTCCAATGGCAGCTTATAATTAAGGTGAATGAACAAGAATGCAAAGCTAAGAAAGGATACCATAAAGCTAGCTTGAGACAGGCAGATAAAAGCTGCTGACTTAAGCTGGCCACACACGTGGCAATTTTCGATCTTTCGTGCGACCGATTGTTCCAACCCTCCACTGACATTCAGGGCTGAATCGTCAGATATGGGGGTTGAAACAATAGGATTTCTACCTCCTGTCGATTCAGCAATGAAAGCAGATTTTGCTCAGGCGCCTTCAATGGCTACACTCTTTTACCACTGCCACGGGGGACCGGCACCATCTAACATGTGATGTAGGACTCTTTAACTATGCTCTCTCGGTCCTTCGTTGTGGCCCTATTAACTCAGGAAACAACATATCTCCTGAAGGCTTGGCAAGAAGTTTTATGAATGCAGTGCCACTTCTGCATATATATATATATATATATATATATATATATATATATATATATATATTAACAGATATGTGTGTAGGCATATGCAGATGAATTAGGTGGTTTGTTTCATATAGGGTAATTTAAGAATGCACACACAAGTGTGATCATGCTAAAATGGACACAAATGTTGTGAATGATGATCCCATTCATTAAAGGTAGTTGCCTTTATTCACACTCCCTACACTTTTGTATAGTTGCTCTAATGGTCATTCCGTCTGTCCTGCCTCTTCAGCTGAATCATACTCTGGGGAATCCTGGAGCTGCCCCCAATCCGAAAGTGGTAGTCATCTTAGGGTTCCCACAGTTGGTTGTGTCAATAGTAGAGATGATTGAACAGCAGTTTTTTTTCCAAATTCATTTTAGAATTTTGCCACACAGTCTGTTTCATCACATCCCTGCCTCAAGATCAAATCTCTATCCCTGCCATCCCTGTTTTAAGATCAGCATGCATTTCATTGCCAACTGTCAAGTGAAAAAAGCAAGACGCCTGAAAAGGATTGCCTGACAAAACCACCTTAACTACATTGTACTTTTGCCTTTCCTTTGGTTCCAATGTATTTTGGTGAAATTTAGCAAATTTTTCAATAAAGCGAAACAGACCAGTTTTGCTCATCGTTAGTAAATATACATAGCAGACTTGAGAAAAAGCCCCATATTTAATATAAAGCTAAGTTTGCACAGAAGCAGTAACCCATATCGACCACTAAGATGTAGAAAATGCTACCTGTTGATTGGTTGTTCTGGGTTACTGCTCCTGGGCAAACTTAGTGTCTTTTATTACATGCCCCCATTAATGCATTAATTAAATGCAACTGGTGCAATTACCAGTTCAAGTCCCCTCATAACTAAGTCATGGAAGAATTTTAGGGAAAAAAAACTGCATTTCGCACACTGCGCTGCAGAGGGCAAGTAGAATTCTCACTAAAGGACTTGGGTGACTGGGGACAAGTTCAACCATTAGCCCTGGAGGGCTTGGAAATAGTTTTATTGTGTAGTGTTGCCTTAAAAATCCATCTATTTTGATGCTGGGCTACACCTCCATTCATATTTTATAACATACTGGAGAAAGCTGGGAAGTTGTAGTCTTCAGCCTTTTTCAAATGTAAAAATAGTTGGAGAGCAACACAAGCATGCAAAAAGACCATACTATTTATGAAAGTTTTCTTTGATCTTTCCCCTATAGTTCACAACTGCATATGGTGTGGATAGTTTGCAAAGATCAACTAACACTGTATAATTAGGGTGATAATGTATGATTCTATTCCATATATGCACGGGCAGTATAGTGGTTAGCACTGCTGTTTCCAGCCTGGACACCATCTGAAAGGAGTTTGAATGTTCTTTCCATATCTGAGTGGGTTTCCTCCCAAACTCCAAAAACCTACAGGCCGGTTCATTGGCTCCTGATAAAATTGCCCATACTTTGTGTGAATGTGATAGGGACCTTAGATTGCAAGTTTCACTAGGGCAGCGCCTGATGTGCATGATGTAAAATCTCTGTAAAGCACTGTGGAACATGTCAGTGCCATATAAATAAAGGGATGATGATAACAATGTTTGCGTTTGCCAATAATTGTATTTGATTCATTAGAACTTTGCATGACATCCACCTGAGCTGGTAGGTGGGTACCAAAATATCCTTTCCTAAACTCTGCTGCTGAAGCTAGAAAATTCTAACACTGTCGCTGCATCCGAGGGATACGTCTGGCAGAATCAATATCTCACATATGATCTGGCAGATAATTCCTTGCTCTGCTTGCCAACTCTGATATAAAAATATACAGGAAAGCCATTAGCACTTTATTTAGATTGGCGCCAGAGATTTCTACCATGCAGCATCAGCTGAAGATGAAACACCACTGGCTTAAAGATAACTTAATAAAAGAGATATCATGACAGGTTATCACTCACTGGAATGGAACAGAATATTCCCTGAGACCAGTGGACAATAAAATTAAATCCCTCTTTAAAAAGGCAGCAATTGTGTTGTCGCTTGTATTAAATAAGAATCCTCAGAGTCTACAGATATTAATCGCACATAAAAAGCACCATGATTTTAAAGGGAGTTTTTTTCCACTAGTTTAAAAAAATGTCATTTTTAAAGGGTATTTTAAAAGAGAACAGAACCCAATCGGCCAACATATCTCCCATATACAGGCCCGCTCGCAATCACCATAACCTCGCTCACCAATACACTTTTGCCGTCCCATACAAGTCTTCCTAAAAGAGAGTTGCAAAGCAGGTCTGGCATTTGCCATGTTCATCCATATGCCTTCTGCTTCCGTACACCAGTCACCATCCACGACCATTAGGATTAGAAACCAAGACAAGATCAGATTCCCCTGTGCACGTTCCCCTTTTTAGTGATCAGTCCCAATGAAGCATACAAACATGGTGACTGCTGTGGCTAGGCGACTCACCAGAGGCAACCAGCAAGGGAAAGCAAGTAGTCATGGTAGCCCATCCTAGTAATGAGTGGAAGGGTATATATATAGATAGGGTACTGGTGATTTACTGGCTGGGATGTTCAAATAATGTCCAATGGCAACTCTACCCCTCTGTTGTCCCCAACTAGTAACCATTTTAACAAGTAGTGCCCCAATTAAAAATGTATGCCCCATGCATGCATGTCGATGCCCCGATCATCCATGAACTGTGATGTCGCAACCCAATAATCACCACCTCTAGCAACCCACAACAGGCTTGTCTAATTCAGTTGTCTTTTCTATCTCCAAAATTGTCCCTCTCTATTTAGGGCTCTGGCACACGGCGAGATTAGTCGCCCGCAACAAATCTCCCTTGTTGCGGGTGACTAGTCTCCCCAAAATACCATCCCATCGGTGAGTATGTAAATCCCCGGTGGGATGGCATATGCGGCGCCGCGATTGCCCCAAAATCGCGGAAGTTACCTTGAGAGGAAACTTCCACGATTTCGGGGAAATTGCAACGTCGCGTATGCCATCCCACCGGCGATTTACATTTTTGCCGGTGGAATTACATTTCGGGGAAATTAGTCCCTCGCGACAAGGGAGATTTGTCGCAGCTAATGAAGGCTTCCCTTTTAATATGCCCAGTTCTAGTAATTTAGCTACTGACGCATGGGTCACTCTGGAGGAGATTCAAAAGAGACTTGAACATGTCATGGTAAACAAATGTCCAGGACAGGATGGGATTCATCCCAGGGTATTAAATGAGCTGAGCGCTGTGATTGCCAAGCCTCTTCACATAATTTTTCAGGATTCGTTGAGGTCTGGCATGGTGCCGAGAGACTGGCAAATTGCTAATGTGGTGCCGTTATTTAAAAAGGGATCCCTCTATTATCTCAATGCTACAGCTCCAAGGAGTAAAATAAGAACTAGCGACTCTCTCTATATATGTTTACTTAAACTGTCTGATAACTAGAGCTAGATACTATATCATTGCTAAACCCCCAGGGAGCAAATAAGAACTATAGATCTTTACTATATACACTTACTCAAAATACCTGGGAACCGGAGCTTCATGCTATATTAATATAAAAGTACCAGAGAGTAAATAGGAATTAGTGACTGTTCTTATACACGTTTACCTCAACTTTTTGGCAAACGGAGATATATACTATATTAATACTACAAGCACCGGGGAATAAATAAGAACTAGAGACTTTTCCTATATATGCCTACTTAGGCAATTTGGCAATCAGAACTATATACTACACCAATACTAAAGTACTGGAGAGTGAACAATAAGTTATTTTGAGGAATTTTAACCTCATACACAACCTTGATATCCTCTCTACAGTATTATAACTATATCTGAAAGTTAAGTCCATTTGGGACCCAGTTAAGACAACTTCTTAATATAACCTTAGAAGGACAAGCTACTGTCAACTTGGATAAATACAGTGGTGTGAAAAACTATTTGCCCCCTTCCTGATTTCTTATTCTTTTGCATGTTTGTCACACTTAAATGTTTCTGCTCATCAAAAACCGTTAACTATTAGTCAAAGATAACATAATTGAACACAAAATGCAGTTTTTAAATGAAGGTTTACGTTATTAAGGGAGAAAAAAAACTCCAAATCTACATGGCCCTGTGTGAAAAAGTGATTGCCCCCCTTGTTAAAAAATAACTTAACTGTGGTTTATCAATTTCAATTTTCAATTTCAATATCAATTTCTGTAGTCACCCCCAGGCCTGATTACTGCCACACCTGTTTCAATCAAGAAATCACTTAAATAGGAGCTACCTGACACAGAGAAGTAGACCAAAAGCACCTCAAAAGCTAGACATCATGCCAAGATCCAAAGAAATTCAGGAACAAATGAGAACAAAAGTAATTGAGATCTATCAGTCTGGTAAAGGTTATAAAGCCATTTCTAAAGCTTTGGGACTCCAGCGAACCACAGTGAGAGCCATTATCCACAAATGGCAAAAACATGGAACAGTGGTGAACCTTCCCAGGAGTGGCCGGCCGACTAAATTACCCCAAGAGCGCAGAGACAACTCATCCGAGAGGCCCCAAAAGACCCCAGAACAACATCTAAAGAACTGCAGGCCTCACTTGCCTCAATTAAGGTCAGTGTTCACGACTCCACCATAAGAAAGAGACTGGGCAAAAACGGCCTGCATGGCAGATTTCCAAGGCGCAAACCACTTTTAAGCAAAAGGAACATTATGGCTCGTCTCAATTTTGCTAAAAAACATCTCAATGATTGCCAAGACTTTTGGGAAAATATCTTGTGGACCGACGAGACAAAAATTTAACTTTTTGGAAGCTGCGTGTCCCGTTACATCTGGCGTAAAAGTAACACAGCATTTCAGAAAAAGAACATCATACCAACAGTAAAATATGGTGGTGGTAGTGTGATGGTCTGGGGTTGTTTTGCTGCTTCAGGACCTGGAAGGCTTGCTGTGATAGATGGAACCATGAATTCTACTGTCTACCAAAAAATCCTGAAGGAGAATGTCCGGCCATCTGTTCGTCAACTCAAGCTGAAGCGAGCTTGGGTGCTGCAGCAGGACAATGACCCAAAACAAACCAGCAAATCCACCTCTGAATGGCTGAAGAAAAACAAAATGAAGACTTTGGAGTGGCCTAGTCAAAGTCCTGACCTGAATCCTATTGAGATGTTGTGGCATGACCTTAAAAAGGCGGTTCATGCTAGAAAACCCAAAAATAAAGCTGAATTACAACAATTCTGCAAAGATGAGTGGGCAAAAATTCCTCCAGAGCGCTGTAAAAGACTTGTTGCAAGTTATCGCAAACGCTTGATTGCAGTTATTGCTACTAAGGGTGGCCCAACCAGTTATTAGGTTCAGGGGGCAATTACTTTTTCACACAGGGCCATGTAGGTTTGGATTTTTTTTCTCCCTAAATAATAAAAACCCTCATTTAAAAACTGCATTTTGTGTTTACTTGTGTTATCTTTGACTAATAGTTAAATGTGTTTGATGATCAGAAACATTTTGTGTGACAAACATGCAAAAGAATAAGAAATCAGGAAGGGGGCAAATAGTTTTTCACACCACTGTATATACCCTGACAACTTCTAAAGGGTTAACTCCGACTAAGTGCAGGATACTGGAGTACAATATATATTTATACTGCAACATTAACCAGGACCCTACAAGGGATGAAGCACTAGTGACGTTCTACAACATCCCACAGACTGCATATTTACTAACCCTGGTTTATCCTCTACACTTTTATTTCAAGGTACCTTAATTTTGGAACCTGATTGGAACTTTTAAAATACCAACTGAGAACTAGACGTATACTTTGAACTTACTACGAATAACCGAACACTAACTAAATGGGTAAATTACCTAAATCCCAAAGGGGGCCACGCCAGAAAACCTCCAAACCAGGAAACCAACTGGATCCCTTCCTTTCAAGGCTTAACCGGCAACCACAGGAGGAAACAGAGATGACCTCTGACTCTGAACCGATACAACAACATCAACAGGAAAAACTACTATTGGACCCCCCAACTTCGCCAACTCATAAAGACCCAGACTTGATTCACCGTTTCCATACTTTACTAATACCTTCCACGACTGACTGAACTAAAATAAGACCGAATTTAAAGCTTTTATTTTATATAGGATGTTAGGTTATATTTTCTTGTACTTAATTTTTTTCTTTATATTTCTGAATTTAAAAGTTTTACGATTCTATCTATGTTATTGACGGTTGATGTAAACACGTGCCGAGAGGATTCTCCCTTCCTGATTATGCGTCCCTGGGAATCTATAATGGTTCTACCGATAAACGGGGTAGTGAGTATAATATATGATCAAATGATATTTTTCTCTACATGGCCACCCACCTAAAGGTTACCTCACACAACGTACAGGGTCTTAACTCACCTCACAAGCGCACTAAGGCATTTACCTTTTACAAATCTACTCATACAGATATAGTCTGTATACAAGAGACACATTTTTCTCAATCATCAAGCCCAAAATATCTCTCCCGCCATTTTCCGATATGATGAGGTAAGAAGCAGGACAGTGGGGATACAGTACATATAATCTATTTGGATTTTGCCAAAGCATTTGATACCGTTCCCCACAAACGACTGCTTTCTAAACTAAGGTCTATTGGTCTTCGTGAGGTCGTTTGCACATGGATTGAAAACTGGCTACAGGATCGGGTACAGAGGGTGGTTGTTAATGGTACATTCTCTACTTGGAATAAGGTTCTCAGTGGGGTCCCTCAGGTTTCTGTACTGGGTCCACTTTTGTTTAACTTGTTCATAAATGACTTAGGGGAGGGTATTATGAGTAATGTATCAGTGTTTGCAGATGACACAAAACTCTGCAGACCAGTCAATTCTATCCAGGATGTGACATCCCTGCAGCAGGATCTTGACCAACTGGCAATCTGGGCAGCTAAGTGGCAGATGAGATTTAATGTGGATAAATGTAAGGTCATGCACCTGGGATGTAAAAATATGCAAGCCCTGTATACCCTTAATGGGACTGCACTAGGCAAATCCATAATGGAGAAGGACCTTGGAGTCCTTGTAGATAATAAACTTGGCTGTAGCAAGCAATGCCAGGCAGCAGCTGCAAGGGCAAACAAGGTTTTGAGCTGTATTAAAAGGGGTATAGATTCACGGGAGGAGGGGGTTATTCTTCCCCTTTACAGAGCGCTGGTAAGGCCCCATCTAGAATATGCTGTTCAATTTTGGTCTCCAGTGCTCAAACGGGACATTATTGAGTTAGAGAGGGTCCAGAGAAGGACCCTTTTTTTTTTTGCCTTCCTCTGGATCAACTAGTAGTTAGGCAGGTTATATATAGGCATTATGGTTGAACGTGATGGACGTATGTCTTTTTTCAACCCAACTTACTATGTTACTATGTTTACTCCTCCTCTGGCCCAGATAAAACCAAAAGAGTTCTTATAGCCCTACGAAAAAACTTACCATTGATGATCTCCCAACAAATTCGAGATGATCAAGGCCGATACCTTATTCTAATAGGAGAACTATTTGACTCCCTAATTACTATCGCTACATACTATGCACCCAATACCCAACAAAATATTTTTTTTGAACATTTCCTCCAAAAAATAATCGACTGTCACTCAGGCCCTATCATATTGGCCGGAGATACTAATACTATTCTAGACTTATATTGGGATAAATCACACTCTAACCCACATCTACTACCAATAACAAATTCCCCAACCCGATTAAAGAAAATGCTGTTACGCCTTAACTTAATTGATACTTGGAGGGAACTTCACCCGCACACTAAAGAATATACATTCTATTCAAACCCACACGGCACTTATTCACGAATAGACCACATACTAGTATCTCAAATATTAATCCCCAATACCAGTAGAGCACACATTCTGACCACTCCCTGGTCGGATCATTCCCCCACAACTATTACGCTAACTAGCTTATGGCAGAGACCAACATATTTTAACTGGCGCCTGAATGACTACCTACTAAAAATTAAATCCAATTTTGAATCAATAAAACAAGCTATAGAAAATTACATTCTAGAAAATCAAGGATCGGTCTTCCTCCCCTATTATGCGTTGGGAAGCCCACAAAACAGTAATAAGAGGGGAACTTATAAAAATAGCCTCTATAAAGAAAAAACAAACAACACAGAAAATTAAAGAACTAGAACATCAATTACAAAATACAAAAAAGCAAGATCAAGCTGCACTTTCCCCATCCTTAAAAGCTACTATACACCGCTTACGTACAAGACCTAGATCTCCTTTTGTCCCAAGCAACTGAAAAACAACTGCAATGGACTAATCAGAAAATTTTATACTCAAAGTAATAAGATCGGAACAATGCTAGCACGAAAACTGAACCAACCGACTAATCAAATCCCACCACCAACTACAATTCGTACAAAAACAGGACATTTAACAAGTAATCCCCAAAAAATATTAAAAGAATTTTCTGCATACTATTCTACATTACACGCTAAAACTAAAGCATTCCCCTCAGTAACAGCCAATAAACTCTTATCTACATTACAACTTCCTACATTATCTACCATACAGTCAGAAACATTAGATGCATGTATTACATGCGAGGAGATAGCTAAGGCAATTAAAGACCTAAAAGTAGCTAAATCTCCAGGACCAGATGGTTTCTCCGGCCTCTATTATAAAAAACTGACTACTCTTTTAACCCCACGCTTAACAGATATGTTCAACGCAATCAGACTAGGGGAGACATGTAATGAGGAATCACTAAAAGCGCAACTGTCCTTCATACCGAAACCTCGGAAGGACCACCTTGAATGCGCAAACTACAGACCAATATTGGTAATGAATATTGACATTAAACTATTAACAAAAATCCTAGCAGACTGCCTCAATAAGTTTCTCCCCGGTCTAATTAACTCAGACCAAACAGGCTTTATCCTCAATAGACAGACTCCCGATAATATAAGACGAACCCTACAACTTATACACAATTTTCAGATAACAAAACAACAGGGAAGGTTACTTTCTATTGATATTCACAAGGCGTTTGACTCCATTTCGTGGGACTATCTATATTTTATATTGAATAAATGGGGTATAGCACCCTTACTTTATCACAATACTAAAGTCCCTGTACCGTTTCCCCAAGGCTACCCTAAAATGGGGCCCATATCGTGGGAACCCGATCACTATAGAAAGGGGAACCAGACAGGACTGTCCCTTATCTCCTATTTTGTTTGTTTTAGCAATAGAACCTTTAGCCGAACTTATCAGACAAGAAAAAACATCACAGGCCCCCAAATCGGACAAATAATGCACAAACAATGTCTTTATGCAGACAATATATTAATGACTATAACAAAACCACTAACCTCACTACCTAATTTAATCCACCTACTAGACACATTTGGGAACATATCAGGACTAACCATCAATCATAATAAATCAGAGGCTTTAAACATAACTCTACCATAACATATGGTTAAACTTTTGAAATTAAATTTTGATTTCAAATGGCAAAAATCAACTATACATTACCTGGGAGTTAATATTCCATCCAATACGTCAACTCTTTACCAAGATAATTACCCACAACTCTGGAAAATGGCGGAAGAAAATCTACAATTATGGGCCAAAATGAACCTATCTTGGTTTGGGAGAATCCATGCCTTGAAAATGACCCTTTTACCGAAGATACTCTACTTGTTCCAAACATTACCAATTTCCCTTCCAGATCAAGACCTTAAGACCATGCAGAGAAAAATATTTAAATTTATCTGGGCAGATAAACATCCCAGAATAACCCGACAGACTATGTACAGATCTAAGCAGCAAGGAGGTTTGAGTGTCCCACAACTACAAAATTACTATATAGCAGCATAGCTGGTCCCTTTGATTCATATGCACGCTCCAAACCCCCCTAAATGGGTTACTATATTAAAACATCAATTATACCCGATTTCTCCATGTGCACTACTTTGGCTTCCCCCTTTAAAACGGCCAAAATACCCAGACCCCTTTCTGTCCCATTCTATGACAGTCTGGGATAAGTACAAACACTCTGCCAAATTAATATCACCAACCCTCCCAGCAAGACCAATATTTGGAAACCCACTTTTCCCTCCGGGACTTTCCTTTGCTGCTTTCCAATGGTGGATGTTTAAGGGCCTTCAATTCATATACAACTTTTATTCCTTAACAGGTCTAAAGACATGGCCTATGATACAAAATACCTACAATCTACCCCCTATGGAAATTTTCCAATATCAACAAATAAATCATTTTATTCGCACCACTAATAAAGACCGTTCTACTTTAACCCCTGCCTATTTTGAAAAGGTCTGTATTAAATACCCATATTCAAAAGGACTAATTTCTAGTTTGTATAATTTATTAGCAGGTATACATTCACAAGATCCATTACCATATACTTAGGCATGGTGTAAAGATCTTAACACCACGATCACCGATGAGAATTGGACCCAGATATGGCAAACTACTGCCAGCTGCTCTAGAAATACTTCATTGTTGGAAACTACATATAAAGTCTTAATGCGCTGGTATATGGTCCCTTCTCGCCTACACAGGATAAGACCCCCAGAACGCCTTACTGAACGGCAGAATACCCAACCTCAATAGTTATACTAGGTACCTGATAAGTTTTACCTTTCTAACAGCCAAAATAACAATTGCTAAATTCTGGAAAACAACCCAAATTCCTATTTCTCATTTTAAAAGCAAGATGAACTGGGTTATGGTTAATGAACGAATAAGTAGATAAGCACGATAAATTCCTGAAAATATGGGAGCCTTGGTACATCTATGCTTTCCCGCACACTAATGACCTATTCTCGTTTACTTCCTAAGTTAAATGATGAAACAATATGTTAGGGATATAAGAATGGAAAACAAGTCTATTAGAGGTTTACATGAACCATATTCCCACGGACGCTAATCTCTCTTTTTTTAATCTTTCTGATTTTTTTCCTATAATTTGGGACCTCATAGGCACGATTATATAAAGAAAACTGGACTTAATGAATAAAACCGTCATTTTATTGTTTTGTTTACAAGTTTATTAAGCTGTCTTTCTCTTCATCTACTCTTTGACCCATTGTTCACCAAAATGGGACCCCTTCTTCTCCTCTCTTCTTCCTTCCTTTTCTACCCTTTCAGGATAAAAACTGTATTTTACGGAAAAGTTTAATCTTGATATCCAATCTGTAAAAGATAAAAATGCAAATAAAAACGATGGAAAGAAAAAAGGGATCCCGTTCTCAGCCTGAAAACTATAGGCCTGTTAGTCTGACATCAGTAGTAGGAAAACTTTTGGAAGGGGTAATAAGGGATAGGGTACTTGAATACATTGCTGTTCACAATACTATAAGTTTGTGCCAGCATGGTTTTATGCGTAACAAATCTTGCCAGACTAATTCAGTCGCCTTTTATGAGGAGGTGAGCAGGAACCTCGATGCTGGAATGGCAGTTGATGTCATCTACTTGGACTTTGCTAAAGCGTTTGATACAGTACCTCACGGAAGGTTCATGATCAAATTGAGGAATATTGGATAGAGAACTGGCTGAAGGATAGATTACAAAGAGTGGTGAAATGGTAAATGGAACATTTTCTAATTGGACCAGTGTGGTTAGTGGAGTACCGCAGGGGTCAGACCATGGTCCTTTGCTTTTTAACTTGTTTATTAATGACCTGGAGGTGGGCATAGACAGTACTGTTTCTATTTTTGCTGATGACACTAAATTGTGCAAAACTATAAGTTCCATGCAGGATGCTGCCGCTTTGCAGAGCGATTTGAAAAAATTGGAAAACTGGGCAGCAAACTGGAAAATTAGGTTTAATGTTGATAAGTGCAAAGTTATGCATTTTGGTAGAAATAATATAACGCAAACTATCTACTGAATGGTAGTGTGTTGGGGGCATCCTTAATGGAGAAGGATCTAGGGGTTTTTGTAGATAAACAAGTTGTCTAATTCCAGGCAGTGTCATTCTGTGGCTACTAAAGCAAATAAAGTGCTGTCCTTGTATAAAAAAGGGCATTGACTCAAGGGATGAGAACATAATTTTGCCCCTTTATAGGTCCTTGGTAAGGCCTCACCTTGAGTATGCAGTGCAGTTTTGGGCTCCAGTCCTTAAGAAAGAGGGGATGGAAGATTTAAGCTATGAGGTTAGACTGTCGAGGTTGGGGTTGTTTTCTCTGGAAAAGAGGCGCTTGCGAGGGGACATGATTACTCTGTACAAGTACATTAGAGGGGATAATAGGCAGATAGGGGATGTTCTTTTTTCCCATAAAAACGATCAATGCACCAGAGGTCACCCCTTTAGATTAGAGGAACGGAGCTTCCATTTTAAGCAGCGTAGCTGGTTTTTCACGGTGAGGGCAGTGAGGTTGTGGAATGCCCTTCCCAGAGATGTGGTAATGGCAGATTCTGTTAATGCCTTTAAGAGGGGCCTGGATGAGTTCTTGAACAATCCGAATATCCAAGGCTATTGTGATTAGTGATGGGCGAAAAGTTTCGCCAGGCATGGATTCGCGGCGAATCTCCGCGTTTCGCCATTGGCGGATTGTTTCGTGAAACGGATGAAAAATTTTGCCGCGGCAAAATTCGCTGCACGTCCAAAAATAATAGCCGCATGCGACGAAACAATAGCCGTGCGAGAAAACAATAGCCGCGGGCGACGAAACAATAGCCGCGCGACAAAATAATAGCCGCGTGCGACGAAACAATAGCCGTGCGACAAAACAATAGCCGCGCGACAAAATAATAGCCGCGTGCGACGAAACAATAGCCGTGCGACAAAACCATAGTCGCGGGCAACGAAACAATAGCCGCGTGCGACGAAACAATAGCCGTGCAACAAAACAATAGCCGCGGGCGACGAAACAATAGCCGCGTGCGACAATTTTTTTTGTCGCACGACATTTTCGCCGTTTCGCGAATTTTTCGCCGTTTCGTGGATCTTTTGAAAGATTCGCGAATTTTTCGGCAAAGCGAAACGGAACAGATTCGCTCATCACTAATTGTGATACTAATATCTACAGTTAGTATTAGTGGTTGTATATATAGTTTATGTATGTGAGTGTATAGATTGGTAGGTGTGGGTTGTGTGTGCTGGGTTTACTTGGATGGGTTGAACTTGATGGACTCTGGTCTTTTTTCAACCCTATGTAACTATGTAACTATAAGCTTAGGGAAGAAATGCCATGATATTCTGTATAAGCTCAACCAATGCCATTTAGAAGTGAAGATTTGTGCCCCTGATGATGCCCTTAGTAGCTCCCCATATTCCCTTCTACTTTTTCCCAGTACATGCTCTGGACTGCTGCCACTTAGCTGAGCTCAAGATATTAGCAGTTTATATATATATTATATATATATATATATATATATATATATAACCTAGAAAATATGGCAATTACTGTATTTATTAAATGTTTGTTTGCTCTCACCACCTCTGCTAAGTTTCTATTCTTTTAAGGCTGTTCCATAAAGCCTCCCTCTCTCTCCCTCACTCCCTCTCTTCTATTCCAACTTTATTGGAAAAGAAAATCCATTATTGTGCTACATTTCTTTTTATTATTTTGTGCCAGCCCTTGAATTTAATGCAAAAAGCTTTTAAATCAGATTTCTTACATATGACATTGATTGGTAGCCTGGAAGGATTATGTCATTACTGAATGAAAGGCTTCGTTATTTGCTAGTAAGAAAAAAAAAACGAGACAGAGAAAACAGATATTTATATATATGATATTTGAAGATGTGACTTTGCTGTCTACTGTGGCGTAACCATCTGTAATGATACAGCTATAATGATAAAGTACCTGATAGGGCCACTATATTTTACACTCTAACAAAATTTTTGTTTTGTTGGAAAAGAAGAAATACCTATGCTGCTATTTTATACAGAAATGTACTTTTTCCTTTGGGGTCCCATATAAGTGGAACACGGGGGCCCCCTGAGAAATCCTGCACATTATGAAACATCGTTTTTTAGGACTTGCCAAAAGGCTAGTCGGGGGGGTACAGCAGTCAGGCAGAGACATAAAAGCATAAAAATTAAGCCCAGAGCACTTATACAGGTATAGAACCCGTTATCCAGAATGCTCGGGACCAAGGGTATTCCGGATAAGGGGTCTTTCTGTAATTTGGATCTCCATACCTTAAGTCTACTAAAAAATTAATAAAACATTAAATAAACCCAATAGGATTGTTTTGCATCCAATAAGGATGTCTTAGTATAGTCTTAGTCTTAATATCTTAGTTGGGATCAAGTGCAAGGTACTGTTTAATTACTACAGAGAAAAAGGGAATCATTTTTAAAAATTAGAATTGTTTGCTTATAATGGAGTCTATGGGAGATGGCCTTTCCATAATTCGGAACTTTCTGGATAATGGGTTTCTGGATAAGGGATCCCATACCTGTATATACATACAAGTATGGGAAACCCGTTGTCCAGAAAGTGACTGGAAGACCATTTCCCATAGTCTCCATTTTAAAGGGGACCCTAGCAAATAATTCCAAATTCTTTTCTATTGTGTTTGTCAAGCAAAATAAACTTCACTTACACTACATAAATATTAAAAATCTTGTTTCCTTTAGTGTTGGAATCACAACAAGCAGGCAGGCATTGTTATTAAAGGAGAAGGAAAGGTAAAAACTAAGTAAGCTTTATCAGAAAGGTCTATGTAAATACAGCCATAAGCACTCACAGAAACGCTATCAAAAAACACACAGGATTTCTTGTCTCCTTTTGTGTAAACATGTACTTTGGAATCAGACTTCCTCTCTCAGAAAAATCCTTCATTCCTGGCCCAGAGTCTGCACAGCTCTCTCCCTTCTCCTGCCCCCCCTATAAGAATTCATTCACTTCCCCCTCCCATCAGAATGTGATCCGAGCTACCAAACGACTAGAACTGCAGGAGAAAGCTACCAAGACCAAGCTAAAATGGCAGCTGCTATCTTAAACAAAGAGTTTTTGCCATACATGTTTACTCAGGTATGGCAAAGCTTTCTGCAGAATAAATAAAGTGTTCTAGCTTGCACTAATGTGGGTAATTTATAGGCAGTAAAATGCCAAATTGACTTTCCTTCTCATTTAAGAAAAGCTTTGTATCAAAATTTACTTTATGTGCCAGAATGGGGGACCTGATGCCCATGCCCATGATACATAATTAGATGGTGAGAAAGGAGGGGGAACGTAAGTACTGAATGGAAAGTGAAAGTAATTGTCTGCCCTGCCTCTATGCCTAAGGTATAGAGGTGGTGCAGGCAATAAAATGAGTGACAACTTTAAATACCTTTATAATGAATATGAATATGTTAATAAGAAAACAATATACGTGTCTGCTTTATAACAGCAGTCCTTAAGGCCTAGGACACATGATGCATTTTGACCACTTCTGTTGTGCAGCAGAAAATAGCAGTCCTAACAGCCCTTTCCCACTGTCAATGCCTATTTTTGTGTGAAGTTACCAATGTGTGCCTTAGTCAAGGCGCCCCCAATTGGGGAACATTAGGATCAGTAGGAATGGGGTGCTTTCCCACCTCTGTCCAATGGCCCTACCCACCGCAGTAACTCACAGCATCCAATCAGAGATTTGCTTTTATTATTTTGCACCAGATTGCTGGCTTGTTGCTACAGGACAGAGCTCATTACCTTTTTTTTTTTTTTTTTAATGGGACCCATGGGACTTTCTAGTGCAAATTACAATTTATCCATAGGTTAAGAATCTCTGCTCTGGGGCTATTTTGCACATTGTTACTACAAAACTCGATATTACCGCTACAATTTCTACAAGCAAAGAAGAAGAACATTCCTATTATTATTGAAAATAGTGATAAACCTGTATGATTCACTTTCCTCCACACTTATCTTTTATACCGGAATAAAGCACATGAATATTTGCTGTTACATTTTATATTCAACATTGCTTGTGAGCTGCATCAGCTCTGGCCCAATGTGATAAACTCTACAATAGCTTCTACTTTTCCACCATACCATACTTTCTAATAAAATGGAATCAGGAATGTATTATTAGTCCTGACATATTGTTTAAATCATTGGCAAACCAATAGATTTTTCTCTTGGGTAATTTAATTTATTTATATAAATGTATCAGTTTAATTTAATTATAAAGCGCTGCTTACATCACTAACAAGACAAACCCTTACATACCGGCAAGCTGCCGCCTGTAAATCGTGAGCACAAAGCTACAGGAGTAATCAAGGGCAGTTACTCTGTATAGCCATAGCAGATATGCTAATTTATTTGAATCTAATTGCAATTTTCCACTAAGATCATGAGTAAACAACACTTCTATAAAGCTTTTACTGAGATGGGAAACCTGTGGCTCTGGTTTCATTGCACATGATGGTGACATGGTCACATATGGACATGCAGACATTTGCATTGATTGTGTGTACCCCATTTTGGGAAGGAAATGTTCATCAGATGTTAAAGAACAAGGTGGTTGCACTGACTGTAGGAACTGCATTTTTGAGTAAAGCCAATGACAGGTGGTATGGGTGAATTTGGGCTGTTAAAATGTAAAAAACCATTGGTGGAAAATATGTGCCATGGCATGTGAATGCTTAGCCAGCTAGATAGCTGAAAGTATTTAAGCATTCCAGTATTTTAAGTCAATACCTGTGGTCTCTCAGAACTGTTGTAGAACTTTAATTCCCAGCAGCCTCTGACCACTTTCAGTGCTCAAAGCCGTCCTTAAAAATATAAAAAATAAAAACACCGATAGGACCATATGCTCCCCCTCTTAATTCTAAACGGTTTTCCATGGTCTTGTCTCCATACAATGCTAATCCTTCCTCCATTCTATGCCCTACTCCATACCGAAAACAGTCGATTTTTTTTTTTATTGGCACCATACTCAGCTCTAATTAACTGCAGCAGGTTTTTTGTTTGCTGTCATAACCACTATCATGAAAAGCGAAATCTGTTTTTAGCACTCTTAATACAGCTATTATATATGCAGAACTTCACACCAACATAAATGTATCAGAGCAGTGTTGAGGGACCAAATGTTGAGGGACTCCACCATTCTCTAACGCAGGGGTGGGCAAACTACGGCCCGCGGGCCACATCCGGCCCCTTGGCCTTTTTAATCCGGCCCGCCAATGACGCCAAGTCTCATCACGCAAGACTTGGGGGCTGATTTACTAACCCACGAATCCGACCCGAATTGGAAAAGTTCCGACTTGAAAACGAACATTTTGCGACTTTTTCGTATGTTTTGCGATTTTTTCGGATTCTGTACGAATTTTTCGTTACCAATATGATTTTTGCGTAAAAACGCGAGTTTTTCGTATCCATTACGAAAGTTGCGTAAAAAGTTGCGCATTTTTCGTAGCGTTAAAACTTCCGCGAAAAGTTGCGCATTTTTCGCGTAAGTTTTAACGCTAAGCAAAATGCGCAACTTTTTACGCAACTTTCGTAATGGATAGGAAAACTCGCGTTTTTACACAAAAATCGTATTGGATCCGAAAAATTCGTAAAGAATCCGAAAAAATCGCAAAACATACGAAAAAATCGCAAAGTACCGATCATTACGAAAAAAACGCAATCGGACTCCATTCGACCCGTTCGTGGGTAAGTAAATCAGCCCCTTGGTGTCATTGGCGTGCCGGAATTAAAGAGACGAAGGGGGCGTAACGCTGGCCTGGCCCTGCCCGCCCTGGCCCGGTCCGGGGGTGAGTAAATGTGGCCCGTGAGCCAAAAAGTTTGCCCACCCCTGCTCTAACGTATTTTCAACGTTTAAGTGGACATCTGAAGAGCCAGGTTTCCCTTTTAATATGCCCAGTTCTAGTAATTTAGCTACTGACGCATGGGTCACTTGGGAGGAAATGCAAAAGAGACTTGAACATGTAAAGGTAAACAAGGGTCCAGGACCAGATGTGATTCATCCTAGGGTATTAAATGAGCTTAGCACTGTGATTGCCAAGCCTCTTCCCTTAATTTTTCAGGATTCGTTGAGGTCTGGCATGGTGCCAAGAGACTGGCGAATTGCTAATGTGGTGCTGTTATTTAAAAAGGGATCCCATTCTCAGCCTGAAAACTATAGGCCTGTTAGTCTGACATCAGTAGTAGGAAAGAATTTGGAAGGGGTAATAAGGAATAGGGTACTTGAATACATTGCAGTTCACAATACTATAAGTTTGTACCCTATACTATATCTTGCCAGACTAATTTAGTCACCTTCTATGGTGAGCAGGAACTCAATGCTGGAATGTCATCTACTTGGACTTTGCTAAAGCGTTTGATACAGTACCTCACAGAAGGTTAATAATAAAATTGAGGAATATTGGCCTTAAACTTAATATTTGTAATTGGATAGAGAATTGGCTGAAGGATAGATTACAAAGAATGGTGGTAAATGAAACATTTTCTAATTGGACCAGTGTTGTTAGTGGAGTACCGCAGGGGTCAGTCCTTGGTCCTTTGCTTTTTAACTTGTTTATTAATGACCTGGAGGTGGGCATAGAGAGTACTGTTTCTATTTTTGCTGACGACACTAAATTGTGCAAAACAAGTTCCATGCAGGATGCTGCCGCTTTGCAGAGCGATTTGACAAAATTGGAAAACTGGGCAGCAAACTGGAAAATGAGGTTCAATGTGGACAAGTGCAAAGTTATGCACTTTGGTAGAAATAATTTAAATGCGAACTATCTACTGAATGGTAGTTTGTTGGGGGTATCTTTAATGGAGAAGGATCTAGGGGTTTTTGTAGATAACAAGTTGTATAATTTCAGGCAGTGTCATTCTGTGGCTACTAAAGCAAATAAAGTACTGTCTTGTATAAAAAAGGGCATTGACTCAAGGGATGAGAACATAATTTTGCCTCTTTATAGGTCCCTTCCCTGGTAAGGCCTCACCTTGAGTATGCAAGTTTTTGGGCTCCAGTCCTTAAGAAGGATATTAATGAGCTGGAGAGCGTGCAGAGACGTACAACTAAATCCCTAAAAGGGATGGAAGATTTAAGCTATGAGGTTGGGGTTGTTTTCTCTGGAAAAGAGGCGCTTGCGAGGGGACATGATTACTCTGTACAAATACATTAGAGGAGATTATAGGCAGATAGGGGGTGTTCTTTTTTCCCATAAAAATGATCAACGCACTAGAGGCCACCCCTTTAGAGGAATAGAGCTTCCATTTGAAGCAGCTTAGGTGGTTTTTTCACGGTGAGGGCAGTGAGGTTGTGGAATGCCCTTCCTAGTGATGTGGTAATGGCAGATTCTGTTAATGCCTTGAAGAAGGGCCTGGATGAACAAGCATAGTATCCAAGGCTATTGTGATACTAATATCTACAGTTAGTATTAGTGGTTGTATTTATAGTTTATGTATGTGAGTGTATAGGTTGTGTGTGCTAGGTTTACTTGGAAGGGTTGAACTTGAGAACTCTGGTCTTTTTTCAACCCTATGTAACTATAAGCCTTCCATAAAACGGACCCACCTGCTCTGCCCAGCTCTCCAAAATGAGCATCTTAAGCATAATTAGCAATACGAGATGGCTCTCCGATACAATAGCACCTACACTAGTGCTACAGCTCTGTTGCATGTATAATTAAGCTTGTAATGCCTACAGATAGGTCCATTTTAGCAAAGGTTTCAATTCTATCAGCTACAAAACAAAGGCAGGGCTTTGCAGTATATATGATGGGCCTAGGGGCAAAGGGTTGTAAAAATTATCCCATGGCACTCCTTAGCTCTACAAAACACATGGCCATTTTCTAATTACATATGCAAAAGATATTTCCAATGAAAACTCTTCCTACTCTTTTTCCACCTATTCCTTGTTCTCTGGTTATGTAACCATTGCTGGAGGCATTAAACACATTTTTATTTTAGCACTTACCGAAGAAACACAAAGTACAACCCTTCTGACTATAGGTACAGTGCATTATTAGGAAGTCAAAATTGCACAACAATCTTCCTGTTAGATAACAGCAAAAAGACAAGTGTACACTGGTGGAGAGGGTCTGCCACAGGTTTAGTTTAACTACATTTCTAGTGCAATGTTACTATTTAAGCCTACTCGAAAACAGAAATTCTACACCGACTTTAAATAGTTAAACTCCCCCACTCAATACACATACACTGCCTGCAGTAGTAATGTATTAAAGTGGAAGAAAGCAGATAACCAGCAGAACAAGGGATGGCTCTCAATCAGATGTTTTATGTTTCACTGTGATTTACTCGCATCCTCTAACTGCCCGAGACCTGTGCATCTCCAAGGGGCACATCGCTGATAAGTCGAACAGCTTTCAGCTTAAGCATCCAAGTGACAAGGATTCCCAAGGGGCTGTGATAAGGAGGGCAATTCTCTTCCTTCATATCCAAAACATCAACTGGCTGTCTAAGCAGCAGCGCTGACAAAACCATTTCTACTGGCCTGGAGTTAAACACTTAGGACAGGATCCAAGCAAAAAGGAGTAGGATGAAATATTGCCAGGGTTTTGGAACACCATGAAAAGCCATCAGTTAGAGCAGTAGTTCTGAAGCAGTAAGGCTGCCCCCCCCAGGAAGGCTCAAAGCAATAGATTGATGGGGCTCATCCCGAAGTTTAGTTAGGGTGAGATGTGAAGGAAAAAGTTTATTTTTCTCCTTGATACCACTAAAAGCCCACCTTAAAGGTCAATAAGGGTGTAAACACTGATTTGTTGTCCTAGATATTCCTATTTTTAACTCAAGTGTTGAGGGATATGCACACAGTCTATAACGCTTTAGAAGAAAATGACCACTGGGGGTGCTGTTGTTTTACATAAATAGAAATTCATAAAAAGAAATAATCAGAAAAGGAATGGGCTGCTTTAGGCCTCCTAGGACCCACCAGAGAATCTCCAGGGTCCACAAAAACAGGAAATGGACAGTGCTGATGGAATTAATTTAGGATAGTAGCCATAAGGCTAGGGCCTGGACCCACTGGAACATACTCTGATGCTCTAGCAGGCCAGCATGACCCTGTCTGTAAGCCATGTACACATTAGACTTGCCACGTTTTCATGAGAGAAGTACCAGTAGTTACAGTGGTGTGAAAAACTATTTGCCCCCTTCCTGATTTCTTATTCTTTTGCATGTTTGTCACACAAAATGTTTCTGATCATCAAACACATTTAACTATTAGTCAAAGATAACACAAGTAAACACAAAATGCAGTTTTTAAATGAGGGTTTTTATTATTTAGGGAGAAAAAAAATCCAAACCTACATGGCCCTGTGTGAAAAAGTAATTGCCCCCTGAACCTAATAACTGGTTGGGCCACCCTTAGCAGCAATAACTGCAATCAAGCTTTTGCGATAACTTGCAACGAGTCTTTTACAGCGCTCTGGAGGAATTTTGTCCCACTCATCTTTGCAGAATTGTTGTAATTCAGCTTTATTTGAGGGTTTTCTAGCATGGACCGCCTTTTTAAGGTCATGCCACAACATCTCAATAGGATTCAGGTCAGGACTTTGACTAGGCCACTCCAAAGTCTTCATTTTGTTTTTCTTCAGCCATTCAGAGGTGGATTTGCTGGTGTGTTTTGGGTCATTGTCCTGCTGCAGCACCCAAGATCGCTTCAGCTTGAGTTGACGAACAGATGGCCGGACATTCTCCTTCAGGATTTTTTGGTAGACAGTAGAATTCATGGTTCCATCTATCACAGCAAGCCTTCCAGGTCCTGAAGCAGCAAAACAACCCCAGACCATCACACTACCACCACCATATTTTACTGTTGGTATGATGTTCTTTTTCTGAAATGCTGTGTTACTTTTACGCCAGATGTAACGGGACACGCACCTTCCAAAAAGTTCAACTTTTGTCTCGTCGGTCCACAAGGTATTTTCTCAAAAGTCTTGGCAATCATTGAGATGTTTTTTAGCAAAATTGAGACAAGCCATAATGTTCTTTTTGCTTAAAAGTGGTTTGCGCCTTGGAAATCTGCCATGCAGGCCGTTTTTGCCCAGTCTCTTTCTTATGGTGGAGTCGTGAACACTGACCTTAATTGAGGCAAGTGAGGCCTGCAGTTCTTTAGATGTTGTCCTGGGGTCTTTTGTGGCCTCTCGGATGAGTTGTCTCTGCGCTCTTGGGGTAATTTTGGTCGGCCGGCCACTCCTGGGAATGTTCACCACTGTTCCATGTTTTTGCCATTTGTGGATAATGGCTCTCACTGTGGTTCGCTGGAGTCCCAAAGCTTTAGAAATGGCTTTATAACCTTTACCAGACTGATAGATCTCAATTACTTTTGTTCTCATTTGTTCCTGAATTTCTTTGGATCTTGGCATGATGTCTAGCTTTTGAGGTGCTTTTGGTCTACTTCTCTGTGTCAGGTAGCTCCTATTTAAGTGCTTTCTTGATTGAAACAGGTGTGGCAGTAATCAGGCCTGGGGGTGACTACAGAAATTGATATTGAAATTGAAAATTGAAATTGATAAACCACAGTTAAGTTATTTTTTAACAAGGGGGGCAATCACTTTTTCACACAGGGCCATGTAGATTTGGAGTTTTTTTTCTCCCTTAATAACGTAAACCTTCATTTAAAAACTGCATTTTGTGTTCAATTATGTTATCTTTGACTAATAGTTAACGGTTTTTGATGAGCAGAAACATTTAAGTGTGACAAACATGCAAAAGAATAAGAAATCAGGAAGGGGGCAAATAGTTTTTCACACCACTGTATATAAGTGAGGCATGGGCACTTTCATAAGGTGTATGAGTGGTTCAGGGGACTGACCTAAAGGAGGCTGAAGGGGAGGGGTGTAACTGGATGGATTAGAGCATAACTGGAGCACTACCAGCCAGGCGGCAGCCCTAGTTCTCATATATTGCCTTCTACTTAAAGCACCTTCCATATGTTGGACATGGATTTTACGCCCACCAAAATCATGATCCTTTCAAAACTGCTGATTCTCTCAGTCTTAGGTCTCGAGATACACTCTAATAAGCAAGCAGTATGGTATTTTTGTTATGCTACAGGAAGATGGTTGATGTAACATTGATATGAAGAGCTTCCTGCATGTGTAATTAAGTTTGGGGCCACCTACTGTAAAATGAGAGATTTATAGTAGGTTTATGTACCCTTTAAAGTAAAACATAAGGAAACACCAGCTACTTACAAAGATGGAAATTTTCCCATTAAGACGTGTAGAATTTATTGGTATCAGTAAAATGAATAGATGGTATTACTGCTTTAATTTCTTGGTCAGAAAAGGAGTGTTTATTGTCTTCTGAAATTCCCCAGATGAAAAAGTAGCATCTGATATGATTCCCCTGCCAACCCACCGTGCCGTACAGAATCCATGGAACTTAATTAAGGCAATTTGGCCCAAAATATCAGTGCCTCTATCTATACAACATTCCAGGGGGAACATGAAACACTGTCATTTCTTTAAGCATTTACTAAGCTTTTGCCAATGCCTTGATTTAGGAAAAATAGCCACTTCCGGTCTGCCGCCGCATGGGTAGCTCCTGAGCTGAGTGATGAATAAAACAACACTACCTTAGAGTACACGCACTCTCAGATCGATGCCTAACAGTCAGATAACTCTAGGTCAATAGGGAGTTAATGATCCCAGCTCTTGTTTTGTCTTCCCATCTGATGGGCTGTTTAAAGGCATGGAGATTATTATTAATTAGTCTCTCTGGAGCAAAAGATCTGCCTGATCCGTTCTAAGCAATGCTGGATTTCTCTCTGAAGGTATCTGAGTGTGTAAGTAAGGGCTCACCTGTATTGTAGGAGCTGCCACCACTTTTCAGAGTCACATAATATGTGCAAGAATGTTACAGCTATGGGAGTAAAATGGTAGATATTATAAAAAGGTGCAGAGACAAACCCAATATCCAGTGCTGCTGGAAGAGGCAGACCTGTCAACCCTCTTAGATTTTCAGGAGTCATCCGTATTGGGTCATAATTGGGTTGTAATGATGTTGGAAACCATCCGTTTCCTGGAGTTTGGCAGGTCTGCACAAGGATATTGACCATTACATAATGTTAAACAGTCCTATATCTTTCTCCTTTTATAGAGTAGGTGTTGTGTTATTGCATGCCTCTGCTGAGAAATTCCTCACTGAATTCAGTATTGTCTGTTTATAAACAGTAGGGGTGGTGTTGCTAGAGCAAATGTATATTTGAATACTAAGGGGTACAATTAAGAAAAATCGCCCCGCCCCGTTTCTCTGCTCAACTCAACTCAAAAAAAATTTAACAATAGCAGCCTTTAGCCTGCATCCTTCAAATCCCACAATCCCCTGCAAACGTGATGTCAATAAGGGAAGGAACATCACAGTGCAATGCATTGTGGGTTATGTAGTTTCTGCATGCTGTTTGTAAGCTGTAGAGACGTTTTTACAATTTGTAACAACATCTGTGTTTTAGTCCCTCCTCCCCAGCTGCATTTCAGCATAACAGTATTCATTCATACTTTTTGAAGGAACAGAGAAAGGTACAAAGAAAAAAAGTTGCCAAAAAAATTACAAATCACCTTTGCCTAAGGTGACCAGATCACTTGAAAATACAGGGGGCACATGTAATAAATACATGTTGCAAGGCAGTACTTTAAATTAAACTACAATCAGTTCAGCCCTGCTAGGGGTGGTTTACCTTTAATTTAACTTTTAGTATGTTGTAGAATGAACGATTTAGAATTGGTTAGTCTTCATTATTTATTTCTTATATTTTTTGAATGATTTGCCTTCTTCAAACTCTTTGTAACTTTCAAATGGGGGTCACTGACCCCTGCTGCCAAAAAACTATTGCTCTATGAGGCTACAGTTTTGTTATTATTGTTACTGTTTATAACTTTTTTTTCTATTCAGTCCCTCCCCTAGTCATATATAAGTCTCTCATTCAAACCACTCCCTGGTTGCTAAGGTAATTTGGACCCTAGCAACCAGATAGCTGTTATAATTCAAAACTAGAGAGTTGCTGAATTACTATTGAAATAATTAAAAAACTAAAAATAATAAAAAAAAACAAGCACCAATTGCAAATTGTCTTGAAATTTTAACTTCCACATCATACTAAACATTAACTTAAAGGAACAAACCCTTTAATTTTCTAGATGTGACTAGATTACAAAAAAAAATCCAAATCGCAATTTTTGGTGTTTTTCCATAAATCAACCGCATATTGCATCATATTTCACCATTACAATATTATCTTTAAAGAAAGGGGCTGCAGGCAGGGGTACAACAAAATCTTACAGGTAAAGACCCCATTTGGAAAAACTATACTCCTGGACTGTGAGAACTGACTACTCCTACATGCCTGCAGTGATGCCATAAAGTTGCAGCAAATGATAGCCTCAATAAAGAGGAGATCTAGATTGCTTATACATATCTCTGTTCAAGGCTAGTGGGTAATGTTGTCATTATGTGCCTTCACTATCTGGAGCAAAGCAACTGTGGAGGGGCAGAAGTTAATAGACACATAATTACATAAATATTAAGTTGTAGAAAAACAGAATTCCATCAAGTTCAACACCTCCAAATGAACCCCAGTGTACATATGTACACAGATACCAACCAATCTTTGACACAGGCAATGTCATGGGCAAGCTCTCAGTGATTGGCTGCAATACCCCATTCATAAACAGGGTTTATTTTTTTCTTACCTATATAATAATGTACAGTCTAAGGACATTGCTATGAACATTTCAGTTTTTCGTGGTTACATTTATGCTGCCCATTTGAGTAGCTGTCACTATAATACCTACATACATAAATCAGTAGCAACAGCACCACCTAGTGGCTTGTGTATTAAATCCCCAGAAATTAAATATTTGATACCATAGGGCTTTATGGGGGGGGGCCATCAAGCTTTACAAGCATATCTTCCTCAGTCCTCTGGGATGGCTGCCTGCAAGTACACTGGGGTGTACAAAAGACTCCACCCACTGACCAATACTTATTCCAATAATTCACTCCTGAACCATGCCAAAGTTGGCCTTTAGAGGAAGAGTCAGAGCTCGAAACTTGTCTCTGAAAACCTTTTTGGCAGCAAAGAGGTTATCACATGGATCTTATCACCAAATGGATTACATACTCCCAGGGAGAAATAAAGAAGGTGGATAAAAGCACACGTAACCCCATGGACTCATTTAAACAAGGTGACTCCTTTCACTGGAGTGCCACTTTAACAGCAGTCAGGATCAGAAGAGATAAGGAGAGTATTAGCTGCCTTGGTTTGGGCACAATACAGAGAGAATAGGAAATAGACGACATGCATCTCATAATAAGTTTTCTGGCAACGACTCCCAGAATCAATGAAAAAAGGTTTCCATACTGCAAGTCATGTAAACAGCCCAGAAGGTATCCCAGAAGCTTATAGACAAGAAATGAAATAATATTTTGTTTCTCCCCCTACTCTTCTGCATCCTTTCTCCTTGAGTTACATAGTTATAGTTACATAGTTACATAGGGTTGAAAAAAGACCAGTGTCCATCAAGTTCAACCCATCCAAGTAAACCCAGCACACCTAAGCCACACCTACCAATCTATACACTCACATACATAAACTATAAATACAACCACTAGTACTAACTGTAGATATTAGTATCACAATAGCCTTGGATATTCTGATTGATCAAGAACTCATCCAGGCCCCTCTTAAAGGCATTAACAGAATCTGCCATTACCACATCACTAGGAAGGGCATTCCACAGCCTCACTGCCCTCACCGTGAGTAACCCTGTGTATTGCTTGACACAGCCAAGCTCCTGTCCTTATCCCCCCACTCCATTCCCCCCTTTCCTCCTTCAGTCTTATTTCACACACAGAAGCAGCACAAGGGGAGAGAGCGAGATACAAAATAGAAATTAATTAAATGCCTTATGTCTGGGTATGGTTTTTCTTCTTACTTTGGCTTACAAAGATAATTAGGATACCTTTCCCTTTAATGCAATATGTCAGTATATGACAGTTGTGCTTGGTGCTTGCTCTGTCCTTCCTGCTACCCCTTACAAAACGAGCCCTGGAGTTACAGCCATCTCTGAACCTAAACACCCTGAGTCAATGGCTGCACCTTAAGAATAGGGAGTAACACGTTACTTGCAGTACGAACACCAGAAGTAATGTCAACCGGATTTTAACACAAATTATCCAATGCATCCAATTTACGACAAAGTGCAAGCACTATTGCATTCATTTGGACACACTGAAGTCAGGTGCAATGCCCCCTAGCTCACGCAACAATGCTGGAGGTATAAGGTGCATTTTGTGGAAGAAAACATGGTGATTTTACTTGAAACTGCACTTTGCTCGCATGCACTTCTGGTCATAAATTAGTATCCTAGTATGGCCTATTAAGATCATTCTCCAGCTGCTGCCGGGGTGCAAAGATTTGTAGTACAGCACACAGCACCCTCTACAGGAAAGGAATGCAACCGCAAGTTGGTCCATCTGGCTGGTCAATAAAGGAATATGCAGCTTCATATATTATATGGTTATTTGGATTGAAAAAAAATGTTACATTTAACACTTTAAAGTACTGCATCAACCATTGGTAGCAACAGCTCAGTCTAATTTATACACTTATTAGAGGGTTAATATTTATTATTCATGACATGTTTAAAAGTGCCATACACCATAGGGCGATTTTATGTGATTGCACCACCAATAAGGAGTCTGCCATGACTTGTATGCCATGCTCCAACACAGATGCAAATGAGTGCCTGCTTTTTTCACAAATTGCATGCACAGTGCCATAGTTGGTATGGCATCGCTTGGTGTGGCATTAGTTTTTGGTGCATGTCATTTGAACCCAGTGTTGGTCTGGCCCACCTGGATACCCAGGAAAAATCCTAGTGGGCCCTGGTCCTGCTGTGCGCCCTCCCCGACCCCAAATAGCCCAAAACATCCAGAAAGCGGTGATCTGTGGTGGGATCTGTGGGGACCCTAGAGGCTGGGCCTGCAGTGCTTCAGTCCAACCGTTGAATGCAAATGATTGTACCAGGGTCCCTTAGTGGCCATGACCCCGATTAATCACATTAATAGGCACAGATACCTTTGTGAATAAATACTAAACTGGGTGATATGGTTTGAACAAGCAGGGTATTCCTACAGATGAAACGCTAGGACACCACTAATAGCATTCACTGCAACTTGTTGCTCACCAAAGAAACTGACCACCATGTATGACAAGGTGGATAGGGAGCCAATAGGCTGTCCAGACAATAGGTAATGCTGTACTGGGTGGAACTTACTATTGGCATGCCAGCTTTCCTAAGTGAGTACCTCTGTTCGTATTGGACCAATGCCCCCACATGTAATAAAATGCGCAAGTTTGTGGTAGCCCATATCAACCAATAAGATGTTTGCTTTTAAACAGGTGACTAGTAAATGCTGCCTGCTGAAATGGTTTTTATGGGTTACTGTTCCTGGGCAAACTTAGTGCCTTTAATTACATATGAGGGCATAGGTATTAGCCAAATGCAATGGGTTACATTAGGGGCTATTTCTCTTGGTGTTACACTGCCCCAGTACCACAATGTAATGCTAAGCCACTTTCCAATATACATTCATTACACATTTTCTTTGGTCTAAAAGGTACTTGTAAATGGTATTGTTGCTGAAAGCATTATCTGTCTGGATGTTTATATTCTCTGCACTGCTGCCTCCTGATGCCAGCTGATTAACAGACCAAGAAGACAACTGACTGATGCTAGGTTGCTTCAAGTTTCCCATAGATTTGTTTATATCTTTAGTATTGTTTTTCTAGTAAGGTCTCAAATGCCATGCGGTTTGCTGCCAATCAGTAACAACCAGGGAATATATATATATATATATATATATATATATATATATATATATATATATATATATGTCTTTATCTGCCACCAGTACGGGAAGGGGGTTCCCTTTATTCTTCCTTTTACAGATTCACTCCTTGTTCCAAATCGTGTACCTTTTTAAGTGCATGAGTGAAGTGAAAGTATTTACACACTTTTCCCAAACACCCAATTACAAATTCTTAGCCAATGCTGCACTCAGATAGGGAATTTCACCAGTGATTTCTGCTGCTTGACAGACTCAGGGATGAATGTATCCCCAAGCTCGATTTATGATTATGAAGAACTGGCCAAGGTTCCTGGTACAGTGACGAACGTGTCCTCATGTGGACAGGACACACAGCGTGCAGTTCATACCTTGCCTCCGGGGAAGAGATATATTGAGGCACAATGGAGCTCACCAGGGAGAGTAAATTAAAATTTCCCAGTACAATACAGAAAGCTGTCATTGATGTCACAATAGAAGAGCAGGCAATGATTCCTCTAACCTCATACAGAATGGTTATTGAATTAGAAATACCAATTGAAATGAGATGCAACTCATCTAAAGGTTCCTGGTGCCTGTTGCTTCACAAATCTTTTTGGGGACACACCCAGCAGCTAGAGGGTAAGGAAACACCATTCTGCCCCATAGAAGGAAAACAGCTGCAACACTGGGATAGTAAGACAAGGGTGCATCATGGCAAGGGCTGTAAGTTTTGGAGAGTGTGTAGATGAAGGCAATAAGGAGGGGTGAAACGATAAAGGAATCCTGCCCTGCCCAGGAGGTATAGTGGGCAGGAGGCATTGAATGATAAGCAATTTCATTATCAATTTATGTGTTATTTTAAAACATTAAAGGGAAGGAGTCGTACCTGTTGGGTACCTGTTGTAAGCCCCTATTCCAACACCATCTTTCCTACTAGACATACTAATGTCTAGTAGGAAAGATGGTGTTGGAATAGGGGCTTAAAACAGTATGTAGTGTAAGGAAAGGTGGTGTAATGAGAATTGGCTGCAGCTGTTGCATAGTGGGTATAGTAAGGTAAAGTAACACCTGTTATCAGTGTTGTCCAACTTGTCACCTTTTCTGGTTGTTGAACTACAACTCTCACCACCTGTCAGTAGGATATGTTGTGAGTTGTAGTTAAAATGCACAGGTTCTGGGCCCCATCTCCATTAAGGACAGACATTAATCTCACAAGCTTTCATACACTTAATAAGATTCTGACATATGTCTGCCCTCCCTACATTTACATAACAGGGTACTGCAGGCACTGAGCCCCTGACTGCGCAGTGTATATCAGTTAATAATCACACATTTCTCCAATTAGCCCTAATCAGATCTAGAGGCAAGATACAGATAATGTTGAATTAAACATTACTACTCTATTTAACTCTTTTCCATCAGTAGATACCATGAGTCCCCATATCATGTTACTTTAACCTTAACAAGATTACAGTACCACTGCTAATCACTTGATAATTTCTATACCCAACTCCAGGTTACAGGTTGGATCCACCAACGCCACAAGGCACTGAGCAATGCTGCCAAAATTCCAGTTTCTAAATCACTTTCTTTGGATACAATTCCATCAAGGCAAAATCAGCACAAAAGATTGGTTTCCAATTAAAAAGCATTAATACTCAGACACTGAGGCACACATACACAGCTCCTTGATTAATTATAGATCTCTACTTACAGTTTCCTATTACAGTGTATTTCCCACTAACTGACTCCCAACACTGATTCTCAATAAGAACCCAATCTTCCCACGCTGATAATTTGAATGGGCACAGAGGTATTTCCAGCATCTCTTAGCAGTTACAGGCATCATCCCCACCCATACAAATACTCAGTCCTGATAATATGATTATGATTTAATTCAATCAGGGAATTATCTAGTAATCACAGGGAATCCCCCCACTTGCAGATAATGCAGCCAGCCTTCATTATGTGTATGCATTCAGAACCAGCAGTGCTCACAGTACTGTACAGCCAATATTAGGGGTGCAGACAGCAAGTATACAAATACTGACCCTTACAGTGTACAATCTAAAGAAGCATAGCTCCATGCAGGAACAGAGGGCTAGTACAGACTAGAGAGTTCAATGTACCGTGCCCTCCTAATACCCACTTACTTATTATACTGTACAAAGCTCCAGGCAGAGTAGAGAAGGCAGTTCCAGTGTGAGAGCCCTGCTTCCCAGTTCAAAACAAGGCTTTCCAGTAACATCCGCAGATTGCCAGTTGCAGGTGCCAAGACAGTGCCCAGTCACACACACTAATTGCCCACTTACAGCTGCCAGTCCAAGTCAGAGCTCCAGTTGCTGATTGTGATACCCAGCAGTGTCTGTTAGTAACACCCCCACCCACCCCCAAATCTTCTCTTCCTCCTCCTTCACCAGTGAAGCCTCTCTAGAGAGAGAGAGTGAAGGTAAAGCGAAGCTACTCACCCCTGTCCGCTAGTCCGGCAGAAGCGGCCGGTGGCTCCGGGAAAGTCCATTAAAACCCGGTGAGCAGGACGGCCTCTAATCAGCAGTCAGCGCTCCCTCTGCCTACTGCCCTCCCCGCTCTCTGCTTCCCATCCCTCCCACATCCTCCCTCCGCTGCATGGGCTGGGGGGGGGGGGGGGTTCTGCTCAGCACAGCACTGGTGCTACGGCACTGGGGGTGCAGAAAATGGGATATATGGGTGCAACGGAGGGAAAAGGAGCAGTGCCGCAATCCTCTCACTACATCATTTGTATTAACTGGAGGGGAGATAGAAGTGCTGAGAGGAGGGTGGAGGGTTGCTTGCTGAGTGTTAGGGACATAATTGAGTCTCCGTAGCAAGTTTTCATTAGTAAATTCAAAAAATAGTTATTTTTACACACTGGTGGAGGGGTCTTAGTCGAAAAGTGCTGATTGGGGAGTGCTGGACTGGGGTGAAGGGCAGTAACATAAGTGGGACACCCATTTAATTGGAATAGTCTGAACTTTGGCTTTACATTGCTGGCCTCTAGGGGCTTTAGCACACCTGTGGGGTATCAATTAGGAGGTCACTTGCTATCTTAGGAAAATACATTAATTCTGATTATACAAAGTAGGATATGTGTGAGTGTAGTGTAGTCAGGGTCATATCATCAAATATGGTGTCTTCGGACCCCAAAAAATGAAAATGGTCCTCCCTCTTGGCACACCTGTTGACTGTAATGACCAACACATGCTAGCAATGCAGGAAGCATTTATAGTATTGTATTAAGCCTACACATGCCTGGAAGATCACTAAAGAAAATGGGGAATGAGCCCTGCAATAACCCCAGACATGCCAGTAATATCACTGCACAAAATGGATTCAGAGCTTGATATATCTATACTAGCACAAGTAGGGTACAGCAGATTTTTCTCCTCTCAGCCCTCCAAGCCATGGCTCTCTCCTTCAATGCAAGCTCTCACCAAATAAAATTTCCACAGTGGAACATATATACATGTTGTGCTCTCAGGAGATGTCCCACAGCAACAAGAAACACTGCTGGGCAGCAGGCTTGGGCAAGCAGAGCCCTCTTAAACTTGGGTCCAAAAGCCTCTGCTTCAGTCACCATTTCCTTCAACCAGCTCTGGGCCTTCAGCCTGTGACCCCTTGTTGATTTATAATTCCCAGTGTACCCTAATGGATTTGGGGCATTGTGTTCCCAGAGACACCCGAGGGAGCTAGATATTGATTATGGGAGGTATGGTGGCTAATTGGTACTACTGATGGGGAACCAGGATCTGTCCTGGCCAAGCATATAATGGAATATTTTTAAAGCTGTCCTTAAGGGTATACAAGACGGGGGCACTGACTAACCCAAAGGCTGGTGGGGTATTCTGGAAGTTGCAGTCAATATGTGCGAAAGTGCCCTGCTGCTGCAGAACTTACTGAAAAAGTAGAATTTCCCCCTGTTGTCCCTTTAATATATATTATGCAATTTTCCCATACATGCCATTACAAGGTCTCACCATTCAAGGCTGAATAGAGATGCCCTGCAATTTCTCAAATGGTTAAACTCACAGCAGCCCTTGAAGAGTAAGGCCACCCTGCGTGTCCCTGGCTTAGTGCTGCCTGGCTGCTGCTCACACACATCCTCTTACTTTCCCCCCACCCCTTCTCCTGCTCTACTGCTTGTATGCCAGCCAGGCTGTACTCACCAGCGCCATGGACACAGGAGGGGAGATGAGACTGTGGCCAGAATGTATATACAGCTCCCATCCTTAAATGTATTTGTATGGAGATAAGATTCTATCTGCAAAAGGACCCCTCTGCTGTCATTTTTGTATTCCCTTTGTATTTGTCTGATGCACATGTGTCAAACACAAGGCCCACAGACCAAAACCGTCCCGCCTGGCTGTTTTATGTGGCTCGTTGTGACTGTGACTGTGCCTGACCGTGCAACACCAATTGCCTGACTGCACCACTTTACTCTTAGTGGCACTGCGATTGTGCCTGACCGTGCAATTGCCTAACTGCAATGCTCCAGTCCCGGTGGTGCTCCGAGCAGCCGCTTTTGTTCTGGCCTGAAGGGTGCGTAGTGCGGAATGCAAGTTTGCACCTGGTGGGTGAGTCCTGTCCCACGGCTCCCACAGTTTTTAATGTTACTGTTTTGTTTTGGCGTGTGATGTGGTGTTTCAGGGTGAGGAAGGATTTATCTTTCTACTACTAAGTATCTTAATAAACAATTTGGCCCACAACTTGTATTTTAGATTTCGGCCCCCTTATGTGATTGAGTTTGACACCCCTGGTCTAATGGAATATGCATATGGAATAAGAGGTATGCATATAAAAACTGATTTTATTATTATTTTTTCCTAGCTTGTATGAAGGCATTATTGACACAAGCTGATTTCAGCTGTCAATTCAGGTCCTTCGGCAGCTTATCTGCCTGTGCATGGGCACCCTTGATGGGCCTACCCAACTGATATCTGGCCTAAAATTGGCCAGATCATGATCAGGCAGGTTTGATTTTCTGCCACCTATGCCTATGATTTTACCTACGGGACCTATGCCTGCTGTTCTAATTTGATTGTTTGTCCCCAGGGCCAAAGTATTGAATTAGCCCGATATCACCTGCCTTAGGTGGGCATCTCAGAAAAAAATCCTTACCGTGTATGGCCATCTTAAGCTGCCATTGTCTCCGATTGGTTGGCCAAAGCCTTCCTTACCTTGTATCTTTGATACCATAGTGTTCTTTTTATAAAGGAATGTCTATCTAATTTTATAACACTTATACAGTACATAAAGCAATACTATACTGCACAATTATGTGGTGGGCCTTTGTCTAATAGAATAATGGACAATAGAAAACTTTTATTTTATTTTTTTTTCCCTAGAGTCTATGAAGGCATTACTGATCGCAGTTTTAGCCTTGCCATAGCTGCTATTGTCTCAGATTGGCTGGCCAAAGCCTTCTTTACGTTGTACCTTTGATATAATAGTCAGTCCTTATATAACTTTAACTATAAGTACATAAATCAGTACTGTACTTCACAATTATATGGTGTGGGGGGCATAGCACCACAAGAGTCCTGGTATTATAGCAATTTTATATACTGCATCCAAAGCTTACCATTCAGCTGTTGGGGGCTGCTGGGACTTCTAGAAATTCAGCATACTGGGTATCTCTACTAGAATATTACTTGGAAATGCCCTGACTATAATAGCTAAGCAAGTCCCACATATGGGATATTTTCAGAAATTTCTAGTGGCACCAAATGTTGCTCAGCTAGCTAGCTTCCTCTCTTTACTTACCTATTTTATTCTCATACCTGGGAGTGTTTCTTGTTTCCTGCTAGCCAGTCCAACACTGTGCTGAACTATAAAAGGCCTATCATTTCCCTGTTGGCAGACAGCAAGACAAACCCCAGTGCCTTTACACATTGCCTTGCAGTCTGATTCTGGTTTATATGACTTACTGAGACAAGGCTGCTTTTTATTAGCTAAGCTAAGATCATCGTTGTGAGCTATACCTATAGTTTATGATACTAATTAGCATTCATTTGGAAATCTGTCACTTAGATGCTTCCCTGGCTGCAGCCAGTATTGTGAGACTTGAGAGCAGGTATTTAAAAAAAAGCAGGAATTTAAAAATTAGGATGGAGTATGTGCTGCGGTCACTTGGGTGTAGTAAGGTATATAAGGAGAGCTGCGGGAGACAGAACTATTTATAAAGGGATGCAGAGCAGTGTTATATATTTCAGCATATTCCCTTAAATTGTCTTCTACTTGTCAAACACTTCTTCTAGTTTCTAGGTAACAGCTGATGCACTCAGAACTAACAACGCCTATCATTTAATAGCACCGCAGAGAGCTTAATACAAATAGTCCATTACTGCATGGCCACGATCAGCTCTTTAAATGCAAGTTTCCAAGTTTTTATCGTATTAGCTGCACATAATGGCATAATGGTGCTCTCTGTATGTCAATGGCACATGAAAAAGCTGTGAAACACCAGCATGAGCTGTGCTAGGTCATAAAAAGGCATGATGGGTATCTATATTTACATATCACACTCTATGTATCTAATATTATTATTTGCTTGGGAGATGAGTGTCAAAGATTGTTTTTAAAGGGTAGTGAAAACCTTCTAGGCAGTTATTATCTATTAAAGGCAATTACCAATCAGGGCTACCTTTGATAGGTACTGTAGCTAGAAAGTGTAGAGCTGGCTACTCCATGAAAAGGTCACAGAGCGTCAAAGGGGTGCAAATAGGCAAGAAGGCTTGCTGTGATAGGCTGGAACACAAGTATAGCAGTGCAGACTAAAGCTTATTTGTTTGTCCAGACAAGGCTGGCATAGCTGGGTAAGGACCTCTACCATTAATATGCCTGAGCCACTAGCTTTCTTATTCAGCATTTGTAGCAATCTCAGTTTGCATAGACCTACTGCAATCCAATAGGACTAAAGAAGGGTCTGTCAAACTGTGCTCCCTAGGCAACATTCCCAGGACATAAAGAGCTTAAATCAAAGTAGTCTATAAATATATGGGGGCTTTAACTATAAGCCAGTGATTTCTAGACTATGGGGTTGGTTCCTCTAGAGTCTCTTAGATCAATGACTTGGGGTGCTCCAACTGATTGCCAATTAGGATATGAATTAGGAAGAATGCTCTTCTAGGTATAACTGAGCCTAGATTGATGGTCAGCAACCACTGCTATAAGCTAAGAAATGACTGATAAAACAACAAGTTTATTTACTAAACTATAGGTCAAGCAAAAATTTTATATTGTGGGGCAAGGCTCCAATATTTCTAGTTAGAATAGGGATATCTAACTCTATCACCAATACTTGCTCTTAACTGCAACTCCCAGCATACTCAGCTAAACCAAAGGCAAGGCCATGACTTTGTGCTCTTTTTTGTCAGAGCTCTCCAGAAAAGATAGGGGGTTAATTTCTAAAATTATTCCAAAGTTTAAGAAAAAAATTAAAAAGAAAATATATTTTACAAATTAAATTAATTTAATGCACGCATTTGCAAAATAGAACTAACACAACATGGAAGCCATGTAGCACATAATTATAATGGAGCAGATTTTTGTGTCCTGGATTTCCTAACAGCAAATTCATTATAGCAGCCAGAATCCGCTACAGGGAATGGAAATAGCTTTGTAGAAAATTCATGTCCATTTCAATCAGCAGATCAATTCACCTAACTGACTGTTTTCTTGCCTAATCTGCACACTGGTTGGAGTCAGTCCGAATGAGTAACAAGTGAACGGTCCGCCTGGGGCATCAGCCTAACAACATGCTACTTAATTTACAGAACCAAACCATTGTCAAGCAGTAGATACATTTTAGAAGAAAAATGCAGAAAAGGGTTTGAAAATCAATACATATACATAGTGCAGACATGGAAGGCTACAAGAGTATAGCAATACTAATCCAGAGTTACATCAGAAATGCAACTCATCAACCAAAGCAATGGTGGGAAATGTAGTTCACAAACAGAGCTAAATGAATTGTTGTCTTTTGAAATCTAGCACAAGTAAAGCTGGCCATACACGTGGCGATCTCACGATGTTTGGTACGACCGTCGGTCGCACGAAACATCGTCAGATCCGCCACACACCATTCAGGGCTGAATCGGCAGGTAAGGAGGTAGAAACAATAGGATTTCTACCTCCTTCTGCCGATTCAGCTCTGAAGGGAGAATTTTGGTCAGGCGCCTTCTATGGCGCCCGATCAAAATTTTCTAACTTGGCCGATCGGCGAGCCGACCGATTTCAGCAGCTTCCTGCGATATCGGTCGGCTCGCTGACATGCCATACACGCACCGATTATCGTACGAAACGAGGTTTCGTACGATAATATCGGTGCGTGTATGGCCACCTTCATAGTGAACTTTATTGCCTTGAATCTTAACCATCTGGCCACTTGTATAGAGTTAGTAACTAATTGCAAAAATGTCTATGAAGATTTTCATTCATCCAGGTCATGGTATATCTAGTATAAATAAATTTAAAGCAACTGGACTTGTTTGGTAATCATTGAAATGATTACCAAACAAGTCCATTTGCTTTAAATTTATTTATACTAGATATAATTGCAAAAATACATCTTGGCCCCCAAAAAAGCAATCAGGCTAGCAAATTTTGTATTATATGTGTATTAATACCAGGATCCTTTCTTAAAATATCTAATGTATCTGCTGGTTTCTTATAAAGAAAACTTTCAAAAGTGTCAAAGTTTACCCTTTAAATGCTCATTGCACATGCACGCATTGTATTCATGGGGGGGTTAAAAAACAAAGGAATGGCATCATGGGGTAGTTGACAGGTATGTGGGTGCAAGGCAGCTATGTACTTATTGCCTGCCAGTGTGTACAAGGATTTGTTACAGCCTGAGTTTGCTGTCACCCTTTAACTTTCATATTAACTTTCAAGTTGATCCAGGGACTGGTCCGATTGCCATCTTGGAGTCAGAAGGGAATTTTTTCCCCTCTGCGGCAAATTAGAGAGGCTTCAGATGGGGTTTTTTGCCTTCCTCTGGATCAACTAGAATGTGATGGACGTACGTCTTTTTTCAACCTAACTTACTTATGTTATTATATCTCAGTGACATGCAGATTGATGAATGGGTAGGGAGCTGTATGGGAGATGCCCACGCCCCTCCCCTTGCCCCTCATGAAGACAGTGCTGTATTCCCAGGTGGAATGTGTCTCTCCATTTTTTAGTATAAAGACCTGCGGAAATATTTTGCACTTTGCACCATGCCCTGGTCTTGGTAAATTATCCCCCTCCTCATTTTAACAAGTAACTTTATTTATAGAGCACCATCATATGCCTCAGCATTTGAGCCAAAATGGGACATAGTGCTGGTAAGCAACATTCTCATTGGTGAATTCTCTTGCATCTGTTAGTTTTGGATCATACAGGGGTGAAGAGGGACAGTTTTAAGAAGGGTTTGCCCTTTAATGGGAGTCCAGCAATCACACACACTATTGCCAAAAGTAACTCCATGCAATAAAGCTTGTTCTGAGTTGTTAAGGGCCAGTGGCTCTACTTAAGGGGATTGTCCACTGAGAATCTTGCTTGGTTTGTTAACACCTGACTCCTTTTACGTGCTTTCGTAGAATTATCATCAATCAGTAAAGACTTATGGATCATTAAGGGCATTTTGAGTGATAAGCAGAAGTATTTTTTGTTAATGGGACAGAACCTCAAAGGAATCAGTATCAGTTAATTGACCTAGGAGATTAGCTCTGCCCAAGCCCATAAAATATAATGTAGGCATAACTAGCAGCAATTGGTTAAGCTGACAGATATCAAAATAAGAGACTTTAATATTAACGAAGTGGTATAAGAGGCCATTTTTGCACCTGGGTATTGAACCCCTGTACTGACTTTCTCTGATCCTCTCAGGGTTTCTCCTTTTATAGGGTCAGCTGTCCCTTGTATAATATTGATTGCTGGCCCCAAGTGAAATTGATTATCCCTTACATCAGAGTTAAAATGCTCTCTGAGTACATGAGATCTTTAGAATTCTACGCTGGAAACAGCCTGACAGTCTCTAAGGAGAGCGGAGTCCTGTTAGACCAGGAGGCAGTTCCGAGTTGCAGGTATAGGAAAGGATTGCAGAAGCTGTTTGCTAAAAACCTGAGATAATGAAAACTGATAGAAAAGGGGAAAGCACACCAAGACTTCTCTTGTGCTCCGGAAATATCATATTCTCTTTAGCAACCTCTGAACCATAAACCTTCCATAACCATGTTTTTCTATTCAAATGTTGCTGGGCTACAGCTTCCAACATATTATCAGCATACGGTATAATCTAGGGTTAAAGCATGACAGTAGCTGTAGGCCAGAAACAATACATATGGATTCTCAGTGCAACACTTCCCAATAAATCCTCCTGGGCCAGAGGTGCAGCTAGTGCAAGAGGACAATCCAACCTGCTCTGCTTGCACTCAACCCTCTGTTCTTTATTTTATTATGAAATAGAGCAGTAGTTATTTTTTTTCAAGAAAAGTCTGGCTTGCTCAATATGTGCATGCGTGTCACCCAATCTAAGGTCATAGGCGTGTGTATATTGAGCACAACACTTACTCAGTAAGTATGTGTGCCCCAGCTTGGTCACCCACACTGAGGGGGCCTATTTATGGGGCCTAAGTATGATCAGCTCTGAATACAAAAAAATCGTTTTTGTTTTTTTTAAATTTTCATACCTTGCATATTTTCGATGATTATTTCGTTATTTTGCACAACTTTTTTGTACTGTGCGTCAAAAATTATGCGACAAAATCATATTGTTGCAATGAGTACGAATGTTTCGGATTCATTCAAGCTTCGGTATCGTGACTTTCCTTTGGCCACGTTGGAGCTGCAGAATGCCATTGAGTCCTAAGGGAGGCTTCCAAAATCATGCACAGAAGGATCAAAGTCAGAAAGGTTTTCCCGCCATTTAGAATTGTTCGGATAAGAAAATTTCATGACTTTCGGATCGCCAATACGATATTATAGTGACTAATACAATTTTTTCGTAAGCATTTTCGTGATATTTGAGTTCCATGCAGTATATTGCCACTTTGCAGTGAGATTTGACAAAATTGGAAAACTGGGCAGCAAACTGGAAAATGAGGTTCAATGTTGACAAGTGCAAAGTTTTGCACTTTGGTAGAAATAATATAAACACAAACTATCCACTGAATGGTAGTGTGTTGGGGGTATCCTTAATGGAGAAAGATCTAGGGGTTTTTGTAGATAACAAGTTGTCTAATTCAAGGCAGTGTCATTCTGTGGCTACTAAAGCAAATAAAGTGCAGTTTTGGGCTCTATAGGTCCCTGGTAAGGCCTCACCTTGAGTATGCAGTGCAGTTTTGGGCTCCTGTCCTTAAAGGGCATGTCAACCCCAAAAATAATGTTTTGCATAATGAAAGAAAACATAAGTCTAAGCAACTTTCCAATATGAAATAATTAAAAATTTGTAGTGCTTTAAATGTTATTTGTAAATGTAATTGCTATTGAAAGCAGCATTTGCTGAACTCCTGGTTGTTACATTTTAAACAATGTTGCAATGGTCTTGCTTCTCCAGCAATACAGGTCTGTCAGTCTGCTGCCTTGTGTTACAATGTTTCAACAGTCTGAGCCACCAGGGCAGAGAATAGAAAAAGACAGACAATCACAGCTTCTAATAGCAATTATAAATACAAATAACTCAAAAACCATTACAAACTTGTAATAAATGTATATTGCAAAGCTGCTTAGAATTTTGGTTTCTATTATTAGGCAAAAAAATATATTTTGAGTTGCCTTTTCCTTTAAGAAGGATATTAATGAGCTGGAGAGAGTGCAGAGACATGCAACTAAACTGGTAAAGGGGATGGAAGATTTAAGCTATGAGGTTAGACTGTCGAGGCTGGGGTTGTTTTCTCTGGAAAAGAGGCGCTTGCGAGGGGACATGATTACCCTGTACAAGTACATTAGAGGGGATTATAGGCAGATGGGGGATGTTCTTTTTTCCCATAAAAACGATCAACGCACCAGAGGTCACCCCTTTAGATTAGAGCAGGGGTGGGCAAACTTTTTAGCTCAGGGGCCACATTAACTAACATACGGGCCGGACCAGGCCAGGACAGCGTTACGCCCGGGGCTGCCATCAAAAATTATGGGGCCTCTCAGCTCCCCCTCAGTGACCCGCTGCTTCCTCCGTCCCGTCCTTCTGTTCCCCGGCTCCCCAGTGCATTGTTTTATATGGTTGCGCCCCGTGTGTGCGGACGCTGTGCGCACGCACTGGGCGCAACATATCAGGGCCCGTCATTCTTTTAAGTGGGCCGGAGACGGCGGGCCAGATTGAAAGGGCTGACGGGCTGGATGTGGCCCGCGGGCCGTAGTTTGCCCACCCCTGGATTAGAGGAAGCAGTGTAGGTGGTTTTTCACGGTGAGGGCAGTGAGGTTGTGGAATGCCCTTCCTAGTGATGTGGTAATGGCAGATTCTGTCAGTGCCTTTAAGAGGGGCCTGGATAAGTTTTTGAACAAGCAGAATATCCAAGGCTATTGTGATACTAATATCTACAGTTAGTATTAGTGGTTGTATATATAGTTTATGTATGTGTGTATAGGTTGTGTGTGCTGGGTTTACTTGGATGATTTGAACTTGATGGACTCTGGTCTTTTTTCAACCCTTGTAGCTATGTAACTATCAGAAATTATCGTATTTAATCCAAATTTTTCCCATTTCGGGATTCCAACTCGTATTTTAATGAATAGACCCCTAAGAGTGGGCTTCTGGGAGGCCTGGGTTCACAATCTGCCTTGAATGGTAATGGCAAAAGCTAGAAAGGCTGCCACAGACTAGTGCTCCTAGTCCAGACATATCTGTCAGGGGCAGCCACAGGTGGGTGGCTGGCAGGTAGGAGCCTATATGCTGTGTTATACAGATAAAGTGGGTACTTCACTTGTTGGTAGGCCAGAAACATGTTGTTATGGTGAAACATGATTCATTATAAGGAGTGAATAAAGAAGTGAGCAATAACAAATACGAAAGTCCTTACAACAGGCCAGTGGTCAAAGGCAGGCAGCAAACAATACAAGTCCTTATAATAACAGAGGGTCTGGACTCGCAGCGAGCAGGCCGAATAAACAGGCCGAGGTAAATACCAGGAGATCCAACTGAGGTGAGGAACAGGAGCAGAGGAACAGGGTATAGCACATGGAACCAGGAACACGGGCAGGAATCAGGCAAGAACACAGGCAGGAAGACGGATAGGAATCAGGCAGGTACGGGCACTGGATCAAGGTATAAGGCTTTAATGATCAAGCAACCAGGAGTTGCTTATAACAGGCTTATAAAGCCCATTTATTGCCAGGTTTTAAACGCCTGGGCTTACTGAGGGAGGAGGAGGTGAGCAAGTCCATCAGAATCCCATTAATATATATATGTTTTTGTGAATAAAATAAGAGACATACTGCACAGCAAACCCTGTTCAGACCCATAGTATATGCTCTTTAATTATATTTACAAAGCTGAACTGAGATCATGATTGGGTATAACTGGGTGTGGTTGTGGCTTCCAGGCTGTTGTCAAAATCCACCTTGAAATCACCTAAGAAATGTTGCGTAAGTTACATATAAGTTACATTAATGCATAAGCAATTTACATAAATTTTACAAAAACAGACGTGACTCGATAATGCTGTGAGTGCAGCATGTCTGGGGGGGAGACCAGCGGATCGCGGGAGCGCCCTGGGGGGTTTGAGTCTGGGCCAGTCTGACGCTGTGTTGACACTATATTCGGAACAGTTTACTAAGGCTAATGCCACACAATGCATGTGGCGCATATTTTCGGAAAGCCGAAAAATGCTTGCTGAGAATACGCTCCATACGATTAAAACTCCCCCCACCTGTGCCTGCACCCAATGAATTAAATACGCTCAGGTACAGGCACATGTAGCAGATATCTGCATAAAAATTATTATTATTAAATATTTATTATTCCAGCTATCATATACATGAACTTTTCAACAGAGGAAGGACCAATAACTGTGCCCCACTGCAAGATCATTGGGCCCCTAAACTTTGGGAACAAGACATTTTCCATGAACATATAATGTACTGCATATCAGTCCCACAGGGCCCCCTAGATCCTGGGCCCCCCAGCAGTAGTGACTGACCAATGCCAGGAGTGACTGGCTCCCATGGCCCGGAAACCAGCTGTTTGGACCCCATGCCGCTCATACTGTAACCCCTCTCCCTTCCCTGCCACTGCAACTGATCATTAGTGCCCCATGTGCCATTACTCTAAGAAGTTTATTGGGGCAATGTGTTATCTAGAAGGGAGTAATTTGAAGGCTTAGACCTGGTTTCAGCTTTTTCTTAAACCAGCCCTCTTAGATGTGGATACAGTGGTCACCAAGTGATTTTTGTGTTCAGGAGTGGCCCAGCTTGCTCTCCCTATATCTTAAGAACCTCATTTGGGAAAGCAGCGCAAGAGTGAATCCTTCCAAAGTGAATCATTCACAAGTGAACTGAAAAAGGAGTTTAACAAGGAGTTCAACAAGAGGAGCAACAGGAGAAGCAACAGCAGAAGACTGGCCAGCCTCAGTCCATTTGAATCGGGACCCAGTTTACTGGATATACCTGCATAATGTCATTGCTCCTATTAGTTTTATCTTTCATGTTTGTGCTTCCAAAGGTAACTTCTTCCTTTAGTCCTCCAGCTGACTATCCCTACTCCATAACAATATCTTCCTCTTTGCTCCAATCTACACACTGCTGCTCTTATAATCTTTATACATTTTTGAAAAATCTAGCACCTCCAACCAATACCTCGCAAAAGTCTAACAATTTTAAATTATTCTCACACCTTCTCTCCCTCTCCTTACTGCTACTACTTGCCGCATGCGATATCTCTCCTAATCCTGGTCCCTGCCATATACCCATTTCCTATCGCACACGCAATGCTTCTCTTCTGGTAAAACCCTCACAAACCGCTAGCCTGTCTAACCTTATTCAAATTCCCACTCTCTCCTCTTCTTATCTCCCCTTCTCTTGTGCTCTTCTTAATACCTGCACTGTAACTAACAAAGCCGCTTTTATTCATGATCTGATCTTTTCACCTTTTTGCCATAACAGAGACCTGGCTCTCTCACAATGATAATGCTATTGAGGCAGCTCTCTCTTATGTCTTTCCTTCTCTCACACTCCCCGCATTACTGGCCGTGGGGGAGGGGTAGGGGTTCTGCTCTCCCCTCATTGCCGGTTTAAACTAATCCCTATACCCCCTACTTTCAGGTTTGCTTCTTTTGAGGTGCATGCGGAATCTAGATCTATCTACATTTAACAGTGAGCCTTTTCCTCTTTCAGATCATCATCTTATCTCTTTTTCTATCTCGCACGTGTCTCCTTCTCCTTCTATTACACTCAGCCTAAAACCCTGATTCGCAACACTAAAAGGGTGGATATAACTGCTCTCTCTAACTCTCTTAGTTCTAGCCTCTCCTCCTTCTGTGCTTCCTCTGATCCTGAGTTACTGGTAAATAGCTACAACTCAATTTTATCATCCGCAATTAACACCCATGCCCCCTGCAGCCCCAACGCAGTCCTGCCTGCAATCAAACCCGCGGCGCTTATTCTCCATATTTAACGCGCTACTTCATCCTTCACCTAATGAATCAATCATATCTGAACACACCCCAGGACTTTGCTGACTTCTTTAAAAGCAAAGTCGATTCTATCCTCAATCAATTTTCCCAACCTTCAGATACCGGTAATCTCAAACTTCCTAAATCTCCTCTCTCTGTATTCAGCTCCTTCAATCTCGTAACAGAGTCTGAAGTTTCTCAGCTTCTCCGATCCTCTCCGCCTACTACCTGCTCACTGGATCCTATGCCCTCATCCCTACTAAAACAGTGTGCCCCTGCCCTTACTCCAGCTCACCCACATATTCAATTCCTCTCTGGCTTCTGGTACTTTTCCCTCTCTCTTCAAACAAGCCTGTGTCAAACCCATTTTTAAAAAGGCTACGCTGGACCCGTCCTGCCTTTCTAACGTCCCGTCTCTCTCCTGCCCCTAGCCTATAAACTCCTGTAACGTCTTGTCTTTTCTCGTGTCACTAACTTCTTCTGCACCCATAATCTGCTGGACCCTATGCAGTCTGGTTTTCAGCCTGCGCACTCCACTGAGACGGCCTTATAGAAGTGGCAAATGATCTCCAGACTGCCAAGGCCAAAGGACGCTACTCAGTTCTCATTCTCCTCTGCTTTTGATACTGTCGACCATTCTGTCCTTATGCAAATTCTCTATTCTCTGGGTATCCGGGATCAAGCTGCATCCTGGTTCTCTTCCTATCTCTCTAACCGCTCCTTCTCTGTCGCTCTTGCTAACAAATCCTCTACCCCGGTTCCGCTTAGTGTGGGGGTGCCTCAGGGCTCTGTGCTTGGTCCTTTGCTGTTCTCCCTGTACACTCTCTCTTTAGGAGACCTTATTTCTTCTTTTGGTCTTAAATATCACTTATATGCAGATGACATCCAGATATATTTAGACAACCCTGCACTAACTGCTGATGTTCAAACCCATATTGGTAACTGCCTCCTGGCTATCTCCTCCTGGATGAACTGACGCCAGCTCAAACTTAACCTAGCTAAAACAGAGCTCATGGTCTTCCCACCCAAACCTGGCCCTCCTCCTCCTTTCACCATTGCTATTGATGGCATTGACCATCAACCCTGTAAATTCTGCACGCTGCCTTGGGGTTATCTTTGACCAATCACTCTCCTTCTCTAACCATATTAATAACCTGCCGTTTTTTCCTCCGAAATATTGCCAAGATACGCCCCTTTCTTTCACAAGTAACAGCTAAAACACTAATACATGCCCTTATCCTTTCCCGCTTAGATTACTGCAATCTCCTACTAACCGGCCTCCCAGAATCCCACCTCTCTTCCCTGCAATCAATTTTAAACTCTGCTGCCAGGATCCTCCTGCTCTCTCCAAAGAGGGAACCTGTTCAGCCTCACTTAAGCTCTCTTGCATGGTTACCTATAAAGCAAAGGATAGCTTACAAAATCCATTTGCTAACATTGAAAGCCCTTCACTCCTCTGCTCCTCACTACATTTCTTCACTGGTCTCCCTGCACGCTCCTCGTCGTCTCCTCCGCTCCTCTCAGAGCCTCCGTCTGTTTACACCATCCACACCCACTGCGCTCTCTCGTCTTAAACCTTTCTATCTCGCTGCTCCTTACCTCTGGAATTCTATCCCTGAATCCCTCCGTAGGGAACACTCACCCACTCTCTTTAAGAAAAAGCTCAGCTGTTACCTTCTGGAGCACTAAAACATTATTTTGCCCAGTCCTGCATTTAAGGGCAAATGCCCATACCTGGTGCACTCTTACCTTCCAGTTTGTGCCTGTATGTTACCCAACCACTTAGATTGTAAGCTCTACGGGGCAGGGACCTCCTTCCTACTGTGTCTCATACCACATGGCACTTATATATATATATATATATATATACAGTATATAGTTCTTCACTATTCAATAAACTATTGAATTTTGTGATAAGTCCTGTGTGGAGCGGCCCATCTTTTGATCGATTGTCTACGTATTGAGGACTGCACCCAGGCGTTCATTGGTGAATTATCGTGAATGCCGACCTACTCTACATTTTATATATATATATATATATATATATATATATTGTATTTATTTATTATATCACTTGTCCTCCCTGTGTGTAATTTTGTATTCTGTAAGATTGTACAGCGCTGCGTACCCTTGTGGCGGTTTATAAATAAAGTTATACATAGATACATACCTGTCAGTAATACTTTACTACCTGTTAAAAGAAGAGGATATTATACTCTTCAGAAGTAATAAAATGTATCTTTTCTTAGCTGCTTGCCTCATTGATGTCACTGACTAAAAGGTGCCTGGGATTAAGCTTGAAAGAAAGACGATAGCACTAATATGGCTAAATTAAGCATGCTTTTCTTAAACATGAGAAAATTAGACAATGTTAATAGGTCAACTAATATTCATTTGAAATATTATTTTCATATTAAAGCAATTTGAATGTAATCCTCATTCCTTTTTCATTCTATAATAAAATCCTGACCCAAGATGCTTTTAGTAATATTTTTTTAACCGTGTTCCCAGAATGAAATTTATATATATATATATATATATATATTTCTACACCTAAAAACCACATGGAATCCTTTCTGTTAAGTGAGCAGTTACTGTAATTCAGCCCCATAGTGCAACCTTGATAGAGCTTGCAAGGTGATCATTAGAGTAAGGTCAGTGCATGTGTATTCCCCTTTCCTGCGCTCCGTGTCTCTCTGCTTACTTTTACTTAGTAAGAATCTGACTCTTCACCGCTTCAGTTAATGAGTCCACTGGGAATTTCAAATGCCTTAAAAGAGCAAAACAGTTCTAAGCGACCTAGCCTTGGATGTCCACATAGTACCTGATGTGAGTTCATTCTTACCAATTATCCTCGTCAATAAATCGACTTAAAGAAAGGAATAACTGGGCAGGAAAGGGAGGGAGCATCAACTCAGTAAGTAATGTGCTAGGTAATGTGGATGCACAGAAGGGCTTGTATTAATGGGTCATGGCATTAAAGAACATTTGTGGCACACCATCTTGAAAAGGACTAGGGGTCGGCATCATGGATTTTTGAGCATTGGTGTGATTGGAAAAAAACAGGGTCTTTGTACCGCCATAAAAAAACTCCCACAGCCACAGTCCGTTCCCAGAAGTTATTATCCCACTGCTACTGTGCTATCACACAGCCACAGTCCCTTCCCAGAGGTTATTATCCCACTGCTACTATAGGCACCATCTCTCCCTACTATACTGTACCAGCAATCCCACAGCCACAGTCCCTTCCCAGAGGTTATTATCCCCCCACTGTTACTATAGGCACCATCTCTCCCTACTATACCTACTATCCCAAAGCCAGAGTCCCTTCACAAATGTTTTGCCTTAAAACTGGCCCTCAGCTACCACCATGTATTTAAATCGTCAGGATTCCTACATGACTGGTGGCACCTCGACCCTCCAGTAGGTTTTAAATGAAAGTGCTCTTACAATTCAGAGTCCAGTCCTGATGTTTAGTTATGAGCACCTGCCCCAGAAAGATACTTACAATTCCTGACCATGCATTTCACACTTCATTCACTTATAAAGCTTTTTCATCTGTTTTATGACTCTCCAGAATGTACATTAAAACACAAGACAGCCTCCTGGATGTGTAAACTATTCAGGTGCAAGTATGACAAAAATAATAAGTAAGACTTAATTATCTCTTAGTAATGAGTAAATAATTTCTCTTATCATTCTTCCAGATGGCAACTTGTTCCTTGCTATTTACTCCAGGAAACATTTTACCAGGGCAGGCCAATAATATGGCCCAGATATCTTTATATATCCTGTCTGACAGTGCTATGTCAGCCATCTTGCTGTCATTAAATTTAGGAAGCATTCAAGGAAAAAACCCTTTTTAATACCTCCATTAATATTCACGTGAATAAAGCAAAAGGACTTGTGCACAAAGAACAGACCAGATTCTCACAGGAAATTCTCTTGCATTTTCAGGGGATCCTGGGAGTTGTAGTTCAGCTGTAGCTTAAAGACTGCATATATCATACTCTTCATATAGTTCCATCATATTAGAGGATTTTTTATTCCTCTGTTCTCCATATAATTGCAGTGGTCTGGTAAGCATCAGTACCATCCATTTGAGGTTATGAGATCTCTATTCACTGTCTTTAATTCTTTTTTTTTATGTTTACAAGTGGGTACTTGTTGCTGCCAGAAGAAATCCTGCGACGTATAATTGCTAATCACAGCCTCCAACTCCAGTACCCTACAGACATTGTGCTAAAGCCGTCTGGAGCCAGGGAGCCCCATAAACACTGTCAAAGGAAGCGGCGTTCCATCTAACAAGATGATATTTTTATGGTGATATTATTATTTTGCATTATTTCACAGGGAGTAAGTCATAAATAATAACTCCATCACTCATGGAGCTCAGAGATAGCCCAGATTTATTGCAAGCAACAGGGAATGTATGGGGGGGAGCCGGGGGGAGTATAGAGTGGCATTTAAGAACAGAAATAGCCTTTTTCTTGCATAATCATAATAAAAGTTATACCATGTCCAATAAATTGTTGCTTTATAAATCATAGACAGAGAGGTTATTCACAAAGGGGGTAAGGTAAAACAGGAGTATTGAAAGAATATTGGACCATGTCATATTTTGTATATCGGAACGTGAGGACCACGTTAGGGGGGCACCATATAGAAATAACATTTTCCCATCCCTAGCCGACCACCATACGCTTCCTGCAAAATCTGGTGGCTGAGATAATGAGAAAGGGCATCCAGAGACATTTTCCTGGAGTTAATTAGAAAACTATCTTTACATATATTGACGTTGAGTACATTTTGGGTGTAAAGGAATATTTACACCAATGTAATGCCAAATTAAACAGTATCTAGTAGAATTAAGTCTAAAACAACTGGACTTTTTTTTTTTTTGTGAATTCCCTCCCCCGGGACATTTCATTATCTACATATCTGTGGCATTAAACTTCTATAATAGCTATTCCACCCAAATGTCCTTGAAATATTCCTGGCTTTTTGGCCTTTCCCAAGAAGGGAATACCCAACCACTCGATCTATTTCATGCTCCGTGCTCCTTGCAGCCACATTACCTGCTGTGACATACAGTATTATGCAATGGCGAGCATGAGCTTTTTGGGCAACCTATTTTATCTGGAGAGCTGCTGTGGTGCACGCTTAAGTACCATAGCACAGACACAATAGACTGTACCTTGTTGGCAATCAGTTTTGTATTAGAAGGAACAAAGCTCTGTGCCCTTCAGGAAACTGCTAAAAAAAATCAAAGCTTTTGCAGACATACAGTATGTCTATATAACAGTGTGAAAAGGTCTAGGTGACCATGCTGGGCCATCAATAAGGGCAACAGTTGTTAAAAACAGTGTGTATACAAGCAAAAGGGCACTGCATTAGGGCTTTGCTTCCATTTATGTCTACTAAAGTCCATAGCATTGCTTTATGTTTATTAGCTTTACATAGTGAATCAGTATATCATAGAACATATTTAATGGATACTTATATTATAACTGAAAATCCCCCTAGTCTTGTAGGCAATAATGAATAATATGTGTGAGCTTTCACTATGGGCTAAAAATGATCATTAACTTTAAACATGGCCCCTTTATTGGAGCTCCCTATAGATCTGCTTGAAAAAAGACCAGAGTCCATCAAGTTCCAACCCATCCAAGTAAACCCAGCACTCACAACCCACACCTACCAAGCTATACACTCACATACATAAACTATATATATACAACTATTAATACCAACTGTAGATATTAGTATCACAATAGTCTTGGATATTCTGATTGTTCAAGAACTCATCCAGGCCCCTCTTAAAGGCATTAACAGAATCTGCCATTACCACATCACTAGGAAGGGCATTCCACAACCTCACTGCCCTCACCGTGAAAAACCACCTACGCTGCTTCAAATGGAAGCTCCGTTCCTCTAATCTAAAGGGGTGACCTCTGGTGCGTTGATTGTTTTTATGGGAAAAAAGAACATCCCCCATCTGCCTATAATCCCCTCTAATGTACTTGTACAGAGTAATCATGTCCCCTCGCAAGCCTCTTTTCCAGAGAAAACAACCCCAACCTCGACAGTCTAACCTCATAGCTTAAATCTTCCATTCCCTTTACCAGTTTAGTTGCAGTCTCTGCACTCACTCTAGCTCATTAATATCCTTCTTAAAGACTGGAGCGCAAAACTGCACTGCATACTCAAGGTGAGGCCTTACCAGGGGCCTTTTTTTATACAAGACAGCACTTTATTTGCTTTAGTAGCCACAGAATGACACTGCCTGGAATTAGACAACTTGTTATCTACAAAAACCCCTAGATCCTTCTCCATTAAGGATACCCCCAACACACTACCATTCAGTAGATAGTTCACGTTTATATTATTTCTACCAAAATGCATAACTTTGCACTTATCAACATTGAACCTCATTTTCCATTTTGCTGCCCAGTTTTCCAATTTTGTCAAATCGCTCTGCAAAGCAGCATCATCCTGCATGGAACTTATAGTTTTGCACAATTTAGTGTCATCAGCAAAAATAGAAACAGTACTGTCCATGCCCACCTCCAGGTCATTAATAAACAAGTTAAAAAGCAAAGGACCAAGGACTGACCCCTGCGGTACTCCACTAACCACACTGGTCCAATTAGAAAATGTTCCATTTACCACCACTCTTTGTAATCTATCCTTCAGCCAATTCTCTATCCAATTACAGATATTATGTTCTAGGCCAATATTCCTCAATTTGATCATTAACCTTCTGTGAGGTACTGTATCAAACGCTTTAGCAAAGTCCAAGTAGATGACATCAACTGCCATTCCAGCATCGAGGTTCCTGCTCACCTTTTTGCTTGAAGATCCTTCCTGTAACCTGAAAGACAAAAAAGAGAAACAAGCATGCAATGCAACAAACATGGCATTGTAAACTGTAAGTCCATAACAGGTTCCCTTGGGTATCAATGGAAGTCTCTTACTTCAAGCAAATTAAGAGTTCAATGCTCAAAAGGTAAGAGCAGTATAAGTTCAGTGATGGGACGACTGAAAGTCTTTGTGGTACCATCCTTGCAACTTGCAAAAAATGATGAGGTGAGGCTCTGGAAACCTTGTAATAGCATGCTCATGCTTAAGTCTTGTCCGCTTGGGGAAGCATTTAAATAACTGGTAACCTAAGTTGAATGCTTGATCAGCTCTTGTAGCAAAGATCAAAACTTCAGGATGAATCTCAGGATCTTTGTCAGGATCTAGGACATCTGCAGTAGTTGTAGCCTCTGAGTGATCCAGTAAGAATTCAGGACCCATTAGCCAGGAAGTATCTGCAAAGACAGCTGTGGACACTGGCCTGGTTGCATGGTCTGCAGGGTTAATTTCAGATGGTACATAATGCCACTGTTCAGGTTTGGTAGATTTCCTGATTCTTTCTACTTGATTGCTCACATACACGTAAAAGCGTCTTGTCTGATTGTATATGTAGCCTAGAACAATCTTACTGTCTGTGTAGAATTTAACAGCATCAATGTGAATATCCAGCTGACACAAAATAAAGTCTGCAATCTCAACTGCTAATACAGCTCCACAAAGTTCAAGTCTTGGGATGTGTGCTCAGGTTTTGGTGCTAACTTAGCCTTGCCAAACAGAAAACCTATATGAGGTTGACCACAGGTGTCTCTTACCTTCAGGTAGGCCACAACTGCTATGGCCTCAGTAGACGCATCTGAGGAAATGTGAATCTCTCTCCTCTGACTTTCAGCAAGGGAAGTTGAAGTGTAGCACCTAGGTATGTGGAGTTCCTCTAGGTCCTTTAGAGATTGCTTCCAAGACTCCCATTTCGATTGTTCAGTTGGTAAAGGAGTGTCCCAGTCTTTAACAGTCTCTGATAACTGTCTTAGTAAAGATTTACCTTGTATGGTGATGTGTGCTACAAACCCCAGTGGGTCATACAGGCTGTTCACTACTAACAAGACACCACACCTTGTAAACGGTTTGCCTGTGGTGGTAACCTGTAAACCAAATGTGTCGTTCAACAAGTCCCATCTTAAGCCAAGGCTTCTTTGAATGGGTGGATTGTCTATTCCCAAATAGTCTTTAAATTCTGTGGCATGATCATCAGTTTGAAAGGCTTTCATTACGGCAGTGCTGTTTGAAGCAATCTTATGGAGTCTCAGGTTAGCCTCAGAGAGCATGCTTTGTGTCCTCTTGAGCAGGTCAATAGCCTCTTCATCTGTTGGTAAAGATTTTAGGCCGACATCCACGTAGAAGTCTCTTTCTACAAAAAGCTGTGCATCTGCACCATACTCATTTTCACCCTCGCAAGCTGTCCTTCTTAAGCCATATGTTGCAACAGCAGGTGATGGACTGTTACCAAAGACATGCACTTTCATGCGATATTCGACCACTTCACTGTTGATGTCATTGTCGTGGTGCCAGAGGAATCTGAGGAAATTTCTGTGATCCTATCATACAATAAAACAATGGAACATCTGCTGGATATCAGCCGTGATTGTAACTGGCTCCCTTCTGAACCTCATGAGCACTCCCACAAGGTTGTTAGTTAGGTTGGGACCAGTGAGAAGAAAATCATTGAGAGATATACCTTGATACTTGGCACTTGAGTCGAATACCACCCTGATTTGTTTTGGTTTGCAGGGGTGATACACGCCAAAGGAAGGTAGGTACCAACACTCATCATGTTTTTGTAGTGGTGGAGCTGGTTCCGCGTGATCATTTTCAAATATTTTCTTCATAAATGCAACAAAGTGGTCCTTCATTTCAGGCTTGCTTTTAAGAGTTCTCTGTAATGAGGTAAATCTGGAAATGGCTTGCTCACGATTGTTAGGCAGTTTGGTTCTGGTAGTGCGGAACGGTAAGGGTGCAACCCAACTGTTGAAATTGTCTTTGAAGAATTCATTGTCCATTATTCTGATGAACTCTTTATCCTCAATAAAGGTGCAATTTTGTTGTTATCATTTGTAGTATGAAATACTGTATTCCCAAAGGTGTCATCACAAGAAGTAGGAGTGACCCTGGTTGCTGGGATCATACCCTTAGTATTTTCTTTCACCTCAAAATGATGAGGGCATGGTCTGAAGTGAGTAGTGCGTCCGCTTCTCAAAATATGAGTTTTAAAGGAGTCTACTTCAGACAGCCTGCGCATTTTGTCAAGGCATGCATCACCCACTATTACCCAGCCTAAGTCAAGTCTTTGTGCATAGGGAGCATCATGAGGACCATTGCACTGTTGACGTACCTTGTGGACCCTAAGAATGTCTCTACCCAATAAGAGCAGGATTTCAGCCTCTTTTTCCATGGCAGGAATTTGGTTGGCCAGGTGCCTTAAGTGGGGTTGGTAGTATGCAGCTTCTGGTGTAGGAATCTCCTCCCTGTTATTAGGGATTTCATCACATTCAATTAAAGTAGGTAAAGGTAGATGAATGTTACCTTTGATTGAAGAGACAACATACCCGTTAGCCCTTCTGCCCAGAGTCTCTATGCGACCGGCACAGGTATTGAGGGTATACATTGATGCATCTCCTTTGATGTTGAAAGTCTCAAAGAACTGTGATCTGTTGCTTTGGTCATCAAGGATAGCATAAGTCCTGATTGTTTTCTCTGGTTGTCCTTCAGGATATACTTGTACTAGGCATACCTTGGCACAGCATTTGGCACTGCAACCTTCCCCACAGACTTCAGTGCATGAAGTTGAAATCTTTGTTGAAGCTGGAACATGCCCTTGTTCCTCCCCGCCATGATTTGAAGCAGGGGTTGGAGGCTGCAGATTATCAGGAGGAGGAGTTGGATGCATTGCTGCAACATGCTTGTCACTATTGCACTCTGCACACTTAATAACCGTCTTACAGTCTTTCGCAAAATGGTCTGAGGAAGCGCAGCACTTATAGCAGACCCCACACTTTTGGAGAATCTCCTTGCGCTCCTGTAAAGACTTTGCCCTGAACCCACGCCATTTTTTAAGTGGGTGTAGTTTCTTGTGAATTGGGCACTGACGGTTGGGATCCTCAGTTTTCCCAAAAGAGGAAGGTTTGTCAGTGGAAGAGGTAGTGGCAGGAGGGACTTCTGTCTTTCTGACTGACACTGTTCTCCGCAAGTCTTTGTTTTTAGCAGCTGCATTGTCGTGCCTTGAAGATGATGAAGCAGGAGGGTTAGGCTCACTGAAGCTGAAACTGGGATCATTCTTGGTCCAGGCATATTCACTGATGAATTTGCAGAAATATGAGAATGGAGGAAAGGATACATCATATTGTTTCTTGTACCTTGAGCCCATTGTGGCCCATTTCTCTTGCAATCCATAAGGCAGCTTCAGTACTACTGGGTTTACACCATGTGCAGTGTCCAAGTAGCTGAGTCCTGACAGGCGAGGATCTGCCTTAGCTAACTCTAGCTCCATCAGAAGGTCACTAAGCTCTTGCAGCTTGCGATTGTCTTTGTTAGTTATTTTTGGGAAGTTTTGCAGTCTCTTAAACAAGGCATTTTCTATGGCTTCAGAGCTCCCATAGGTTTGCTCAAGCCTTCCCCAGGCCGCAGCAAGGCCTGCATCTGGGTAGTCAACATGTACAGCTCTAAGTCTCTTTACATGATCAGCAGACTCTGGACCAAGCCACTTAATAAGTAAATCAAGTTCCTCCTTAGCAGTGATGTTGAGGTCGGCAATTGCAGCTTTAAAGGTTGATCTCCAGGCTCTGTAACTCTCTGGACAATCATCAAACCTTGAGAGACTGATGTTTATGAGCTCACAACGTATCATATACCTGGCGAAGTCAGATAGGTCTGATCTCTCACTCTTTGGTGCCTGAGTAACTTGTGGAACCTTGGGGTTGTATAAGCCTTCTGGCGTATAAAGGTGAGATGAACCAGGACAGAATGAAGTGGCATGAGCATTCAGCAGTGGTTTAGTCTCTAAGGCCTTTGCTGGCTGTAGCTTACTGCTGCAGTCCACCTGAGTGATGGTAGGAGGCAGTATTTTGTGCTGTGTGACCATGTCTGTGTGGCTGAGCTGTTGCTGTGCCGGCATTTGCAGCTCTGCAGGTTGGGCACTGTAAGGAACAGCGGTATTAGAAGTGACAGGTATAAGAGACTGTACTGTGGGTTGCAGGGGTTGTCCCTGGACGTTGCAAGCTTGGTTCTTTGGCATTAGATGCATCCTGGTTTAGTACATATTTACTTGTGCGTTCCACAGGATCTTCAGACTCTGCTGGAATAAGGCAGTCCTGATCATGTACTCCTCCCAGTGCTTGTTCAAGAACCTTTAACCTTGCAATAGCTGAAGCCTTTTCTTTCTCCATTTGAAGAATTTCTAATTCAGCTTCCATTTCTGCCTTTTTACGGGCAGCTTCTGCTTGCTGGCGTGCAGCCTCAGTTGCAGCTTCTGCCTGCTTGCGTGCAGCTTCAGCTTCTTGCGTGCGGCTTCAGCTGCTGCCTCGGATTGCTGGCGCGCAGCCTCAGCTTGAATCTCTGCTCTAAGACTTGCCTCTCTTTTAGCAAAGGAAACTTGCACCTTAGCTGCTTCTGCATTGGCGAGGATAGGTTTTATAAGATCTCGATGTAAGCTTTGATGACGTGGATCTGTGAGACCTGGGGGCCGATTGACTAAAGTCCGAAATAAGGGGCCCGATTCACTAAAGTCCGAAATAAGGAGTGCTATTTATAGCATGCGTTAAAAATCTTATCACTTCTTATTTTTCGCTCGATTCACTAAAAGGACACTTGTCATAATAAAGAAGCGATGTTCTTGGCGTTATTTATCTTGCGACGACATATTTTCAAGCAATATATTACGCAGGGCACAACATATTACGCAGCGTGCAATATTTTACGCAGAGCGCAATATATTATCAACGTAACCATTACTTTCTGAAGACTACCGTTCTGAAAATTTTGCGCTCTGCGTAAAATATTGCGTGCTGCGTAATATGTTGTGCGCTGCATAATATATTGCTTGAAAATATGTCGTCGCAAGATAAATAACGCCAAGAACATCGCTTCTTTATTATGACAAGTGTCCTTTTAGTGAATCGAGCGAAAAATAAGAAGTGATAAGATTTTTAACGCATGCTATAAATAGCACTCCTTATTTCGGACTTTAGTGAATCGGGCCCCTGGTCTCTTGCAGGTGTGCAATCCTGAGCTCTGCCTTCTCTTTAGCACTTAGCACCAGAAGGTCTCTCTCTTGATCTAAGGCCTCAGTTTTGCTTAGCTCTGCTAAGGATTCCACTATATTAGTGTCCTTTAAGAAGGAAGTATACTTAGCGGACAGACGCTGATAACGCTCATAGGTGGAAGATAAGCGATTTATACAGTCTCTTAAATCAGCTGCGTCATTATTAGAATGTGAAAGAACTGACATGCAGTGTACAGTTCTATTCCATAGGTCTGATAAACTGCTTGACAACTCATCCCTTGTAGCCTCATAGTTTTCTCTAGACTTTTGAGATGGTTTTATTATACGCTTGGATCTAACACTTTGCTCTGCAGTCTGTGAACTCTGATTCATGGGGAACTTGCTCAGAATCACCTGCAAATGAATGCACAGAGCCTTGCTGGGACATTTTGCACTTTAGGTGAAAAAAAAAGGTTACTGTCTCTTTAAGAAGCTTATAGCAGTGGTAGGTGTGCAGGACAAACTGCAGTAGTGTTATAGCAGGACCCCGATGGTGTGTTTAGCCAGTTATAAAGGATATACGGCACCTTAATATTCACAGGGTACAGTCTGCACTTGTATAATCAGGTGCTTGCAGGGAGTTGTGAGCTTGCATTAAGCTTAGATGCAGACTGAATATAAACAGCTTGCCTGTGAGTGGAGACTTGATGGAACATGCACTCTGACAGCAGGTTATGGAATTCTATTTCTTTTGACTATTCTGACTCCAATTGCTGTGATAATGGCTGAGTTTCCCCTGAGACCTCTCTCCCTGGGCCTGTATGGAACTGGGCACAGTCACTGTGGGCAATCTTTGCCAGATAGCAGAACTCACCAGACACTTGGGATCCACAAAGGTTCTTTATTTGTTGTGGGTTAACAAACGTTGGGGTGGATGGACAAATGCTGGAGTGGATCACCAAATGTTGGAGGTCAAAAGAAATATTGCTTTCCCAACCCCTGGAGTAGCTCCTCACACATAGAAAGCAGGAACATGAATGGCATGATGGGAGGAACTGACATCACACATAAGGAAGGGGATGGGAGGGTATACAGACTTAGAAGTAAACAAGTTGTAATGCGACCTTGGTCACTAGGTGGCAGCGTAACAATGAAAATGCATATAAACCATTAACTTTAAAACATAATATACAATATTAACTGCTGGGGCAGCACAGACTAAATTAGCCTGGTAAGATCTGTTACGCATAAAACCATGCTGGCACAAACCTATAGTATTGTGAACTGCAATGTATTCAAGTACCCTATCCCTTATTACCCCTTCCAAAAGTTTTCCTACTACTGATGTTAGACTAACAGGCCTATAGTTTTCAGTCTGAGAACGGGATCCCTTTTTAAATAACGGCACCACATAAGCAATTTGCCAGTCTCTCGGCACCATGCCAGACCTCAACAATCCTGAAAAATTAAGTGAAGAGGCTTGACAATCACAGCGCTCAGCTCATTTAATACCCTGGGATGAATCCCATCCGGTCCTGGACCTTTGTTTACCTTTACATGTTCAAGTCTCTTTTGAATTTCCTCCCGAGTGACCCATGCGTCAGTAGCTAAATTACTAGAACTGGGCATATTAAAAGGGAAGCCTTTATTAGCTGGCTCCTCAGATGTATAGACAGATGAAAAATAAGAGTTCAAAATTTCTGCTTTTTCCCCGTTCTCATCAACCAACTTACCCCCCCCCCCCCCCCCCCGGGGATAATAAGGTTCCCACCCCTTCTTGCTTCATTTTTTTACTATTCACATAATTAAAAAATAATTTTGGATTCTTTTTATTCCTAGCTGCAATATCCCTTTCCATCTCTATTTTAGCTGATAGCCTGATAGCTTTTTTTGCATGCTTTATTTGCTTCCTTGTACCTGATGAAAGCTTCCACTGTCCCAGCTAACTTGAATGCTTTAAAAGCACGTTTTTTCTTACCAACCTCGACACTAACACTTTTATTCAGCCATAAAGGTTTTGCTTTGCGATGCCTCTCCTTGCTTACAAGGGGAATATACTGTTGTGTATACCTGCAAAGCAATGTAAAGATGTTCCATTTTCTTTCTGTGTCTAACCCTGTGAAAAGCCTTTCCCAGTTGACACATTGCAGAGATGTCCTTATACTGGAAAAGTCTGTGTCATACCTCCCAACATTTGAAAAATGAAAAGAGGGACAAAAAGAATTGGGCGCGCAGCGCGGCAAATTTTTTTAAATCACGCCCCCTTTTGTGGCCACGCCCCAATTACCACACCCCATTTAAAAAAAATACCCCTTTTATATAGATCAAATAGCGGGCGCAGACGAAAATGTGCTATACCCTCATACTAAACAACCTAAGGAAAACAATATAGCAACTCCTACATTAAAATACAAGTATAGAGAGAAGGCAGTCAGTTATAACTAAGTACCAGTTTTGCCCCCCCCATACACAGTACCCCCATACACAGTAGCCCCCCATACACAGTACCCCCATACACAGTAGCCCCCATACACAGTAGCCCCCCATACACAGTAGCCTCCCATACACAGTAGTCCCCATACACAGTAGCCCCCCATACACAGTAGCCCCCCATACACAGTACCCCCCAATACACAGTAGTCTCCCATACACAGTGCCCCCATACACAGTAGCCCCCTATACACAGTAGCCCCCAATACACAGTAGCCCCCTATACACAGTGCCCCTATAAACAGTAGCCCCTAATACACAGTAGCCCCAATACACAGTAGCCCCTAATACACAGTAGCCCCCAATACACAGTAGCCCCCAATACACAGTAGCCCCTAATACACAGTAGCCCCAATACACAGTAGCCCCCAATACACAGTAGCCCCCATACACAGTAGCCCCCTATACACATTAGCCCCCAATACACAGTAGCCCCCTATACACAGTAGCCCCCAATACACAGTAGCCCCCAATACACAGTAGCCCCCAATACACAGTAGCCCACAATACACAGTAGCCCCCAATACACAGTACCTCCCATAGGCGCAGCCTTCTTCTGTGGCTTCGTTATGTCTCTCCTTGTGCAGCGCGACAGGCCCTTTTATAAGGTTGCGCCCCGTGCGTAATGACGTCACACCCACAGGCGCAACCTTATAAAAGGGCCTGTAGCGCTGCACAAGGAGAGGCATAATGAAGCAGCCAACGAAGCAAGAACATCCGGCTACAGCAAGCGCATCCCGCTGTGCCGGATAGTTGGAACTATCCGGGACAGCGGGACGCGCCATAAAAAGCGGGACTGTCCCGCGAAAAGCATGGGTTAAGTTCATACTGGCCCCTGAGTGTAACGATTGTGCCACCGTACTAATATTTACCCACCAAATATTGGCTCTGAGCCTTAAATATCTACTGTGCCTGCCAATGTCTTGCAGTTGCCCATGTCTGACTTTCCCCTCGCTATTAAACTAACAGGTCAGTTGGCGGCAGGTTGTTTGCCTACTGAAGATGGTGTTGCTTTGATTTACAGAGGGCACAGCATAGATTCCTTCAAGTAAAAGTTTACATATTTACACCTTGTCTCATTTTACTGCAGCAATGTAATTTTCTCTCCTGCTAAGAACCATAGGAAATGAGCCAGCCTGTCTGCCATTATGGCTAATTATAGCCTGGCACAGGATTTTATAGGAGCCCCCTGCATAGATTCCTCCTTCAGCCACAGACTAATTATCTTAGAGAGTGCCTTTGCTTCAACTGCAAGGGCATGGCATGGGTACCTCTACCCATCACACAGGCACCTCTGAGTTGTTATTGTTTGTGGCATTGTATATATATGCCCTTCTCTATTTCTATTTCTATGTATATCTTTATGTCTGTCCATCTACTGCATCACCTGTATATCATTAGTTCTATTAATGTAAAGCATATCTATCTATCTATCTATCTATCTGTCTGTCTAACTTTTATATTTTTAGTTTCAATCATTTTTATTGGGATTTTTTAAACATTATAGCCAAATAAAGGCATTAAAATATTTTCAAACATTAATATTTACATTATGCAGAAAAATAATCTGCAGTACAAATAATAACAGCCGTTTATATTTTTAAAGAGGTCAGTCTGCCATTTTTTTGCACTTTACACCTTGCCTTCCACTCCAATTTAGAGTGCAGAGACATGTGGGCACCACCATAAATACAGTGCAACCTTCATTAAAGAGATACTGACACCAGAAATGAAACCTTTTTTTACATCTGTCATAACATTGTCTTTGCATGCTATTTATAATTTTGCCATAAAAGTATTTGTCAAAGCTTTTACATTCCCTATCTGATGCCCCATGTTCCTCTATGAGGGGGCGGCCATATTTGTCCAGCAGGGGGCCATTAGCATTAGAAGCTATAACTGACAGGCTGAGAAGGGACAGTCAGGCTGGCAAAACAGTCAGGTTTTGGGATTTCAAGTAACAATTACTTACAAAAGCAATCAGCAACAAATGATCAACACGACCTATAGGCAACTTTTTATGTAGATTCATATTTTAAAAAGTAGTTTTTTCGTGTCAGTATCACTTTAAGCAAATCCGTTTTCATGAGAACCCCCTCCTCCTGCTACACATGCCCAAGTCTAAAGCTGGCCATACACGCACCAATATAATCGTAAGAACCATAGTTTAATATGATTTCTGGACCATGTGTGGGCTCCAATTATCGTCCTGATAATTTTTTTACCATGGCAATCTGTCATTTAGTCAATCGGACAGGTTAGAAGATTTCAGTCGGATAACGATAAAATCGGTACATTTATAGTTTATCTGACATTGTCCTTGGGGGACCTCCAGTGCATTTCTGGGACATAACTTTCGTACGATTGTTGTCTGCCAATTTATTTCATTTTCAGAACATCCTACAATTAGTTATTTTTACGACTTTATCCTACAGTTTCAATCTGAATGTTAGTTTTAGAACGTTGCATTTAAACGTAAGATTGATATCCAAACGTTTATCAGAAGAGGACTAAAATCTGAACTTGTATGACCAGCTTACATCTGCCTTGGAAAGTCCCAGTGAAATGGTGTATTGTAATAAAAGGGAAAAAGTCTGGATTTAGTCAAGTAAACCATAGTAGCCAAACAGTAATCTAGTCACCTATGGCAACCAGGTTTTTTTTTAACAACTTTCTTTGTATCTATTTTATCTATTGTGTGTACATAAGTTCAGGCAATAACATATCTGTTTATGTGCAGTGATACTTTTGTACAGGTACTTGTAGTTACTGTACATATTGTAAGTAAATATATATATAATGGCTCATGTTTATTATTATACATTGTGCCGCCTGCTTTCTGTAGGGCCATTCTAACAAATAGGCTAAAGGGGCATTTGCCCAGGGCCTACCAGGATAGGGGGCCCACTAGCATACTTTTCATCTGGGATAACTTTGGGCAGAAGCATCTGCAGAGATGGCAGACCCCTCAATTTAATAAACAATTTTTCAATTATTGAACTTCTAAGCATTATCACAGTGTAATAAGCTTTATACATGTTACATCAAAGTGAGACTAGTACAATGAGCATTCTAAACTTAAATATGTTGCTGATGCATTGAAATGTATTCTGATAAGTCTTGCCTGGGACCACTTTTCTTTTCTGTTACTTGGACTGGTTTGCTGCTCAAGGTGCTTCCCCCATAGTTAGGCAGACCACAAACAGATGGACAGATAGTGAGATAAAAGTTAATATCTTTAAATTACTACAAGCTAATTTTAATAAAATATGAATAGTCTTCATTCTTTTAATATTGAATTAATTGTTATGATGTCACTGTGCTGCAGGTGGCTACAAATATAATACAAAACCATAGTGATATCAAAGGGTTTGTTAATTGTTATACAAGCCATACCTCAGCTACGCTTGTTTGTTTTCATGTATTGCAAAGTGATGGGATTGGTTAGAAAAATGGCAGATAATCACCGTTTTGCCATGGTGCTAATATATTTTAAGAGAGCACAAGACTTCCGTCTTGAGCACCTTATCACTTCTCTCCAAACTATTGCTAGAGGAGAGCTTGGGCTCCCTTCAGAGGCTGATGGCTATTTCCACCTTCTAGAAGACTCTGTCATTAAGGAATTTCTTGATAAGGATTCCTTTAGTAAAATGGCAGATAAGCACCTTCTTGCCATGGTGCTACTATATTTTAAGAGAGCACATATAAAGCCATGTGACTACAGTTGCTTTGTAAGGCTCTGCTGAGGTTTGATCCCAGGACCTACTGGTTCTTGGCCTGCCCCTAGCATTTGTTTCCTGTTCTGGCTCCTTTGTCTTGTTTCTTCTCTTCTCTGCTCCTTAGCCTTGTTTTCTTGCTTCCTTGCCCCTTGTCTTGTTCCTGTTTTTGCTCCCTGCTCCTCACTCCTCTCTCCTCAGTCCTCACTCTTGATCTTGCCTTGTCTTGCCTTGCCTGCTCTGTTCTGTTCTGTCTGGTCCTGCCTGATCTTGCCTTTGTCTGCTCTGTCCCTTCCTGTCCCGTCTGGACTACACCCGCTCTGTCCTGTTCAGTCCTGTCCCGTCTGGTCTACACCCGCTCCGTCCTGTCCCGTCTGGTCTACGCCCGCTCTGTCCTGTTCTGTCCTGTTCCCGTCTGGTCTACGCCTGCTCCGTCCTGTTCCCGTCTGGTCTATGCCCGCTCCGTCCTGTTCCGTCCTGTTCCCGTCTGGTCTATGCCCGCTCCGTCCTGTTCCGTCCTGTTCCCGTCTGGTCTACGCACGCTCCGTCCTGTTCCCATCTGGTCTACGCCCGCTCCGTCCTGTTCCCGTCTGGTCTATGCCTGCTCTGTCCTGTTCCCGTCTGGTCTACGCCTGCTCTGTCCTGTTCCCGTCTGGTCTACGCCTGCTCTGTCCTGTTCCCGTCTGGTCTACGCCTGCTCTGTCCTGTTCCCGTCTGGTCTACGCCTGCTCTGTCCTGTTCCCGTCTGGTCTACGCCTGCTCTGTCCTGTTCCCGTCTGGTCTACGCCTGCTCTGTCCTGTTCCCGTCTGGTCTACGCCCGCTCCGTCCTGTTCCCGTCTGGTCTACGCCTGCTCCGTCCTGTCCATGCCTTGTCCATCCTGTAACAGCTCCTGCCTGAAGGACTCACCTTACCTTCTCCCACTCATAACAGAATGATTCATAACACGCTTATACTTTTTCCATCCTCTCTACTTGGCACATGACATAGAAGAGGCTTTACACTGCAAAGCTTAATATATTCCCATGGGCTTTTGGGAGGAGTTGGAGAAAATTTACTAGGGTCTTTCTCCTCCTAAAGAGGAGTATGTTAAGCTTTGCATTGTCTGGATCCTCTCCCATGTCATGTGCCAAGTACAAAGCACGAAAGAAGTTTAAACGACCATATTCACATGGTTTTAGATGTGCTCTCTTAAAATATATTAGCACCATGGCAAGGAGGTACTTATCTGCTATTTTTCTGCAAGAGTCCTTTTTGAGGAAATCATTAATTACATAATCTTTGAGAAGGTGAAAATATGCATCGGCCTCAGATGGAAGCACAAAGTCTCCTCTAGATTTAGTTGGCAGACTAGTCCTGGAGTTCTCAATGTAGAATCCTGTCACTGCACTGGCACACTGTCTGCATAGAGAAAGATAATCATATGGATTGTAGATGAGGCACTCCTCCTCTGGCCTACTGAACCAGCGTATGGCAATGCTGTGATGTTCTTGTCTGTTGTGGTGCCAGGCCCAGTGTGTTGGGCAAAGCTGAGACATCAACTCTTCACACTGTGATCTGGTCACAAGTGCTCTGTAGTTCATACACGTCCACAAGCAGTCACGTGCTTCTAAGAAGACCCTAGATAAAAGTTAATATCTTTAAATTACTACAAGCTAATTTTAATAAAATATGAATAGTCTTCATTCTTTTAATATTGAATTAATTGTTATGATGTCACTGTGCTGCAGGTGGCTACAAATATAATACAAAACCATAGTGATATCAAAGGGTTTGTTAATTGTTATACAAGCCATACCTCAGCTACGCTTGTTTGTTTTCATGTATTGCAAAGTGATGGGATTGGTTAGAAAAATGGCAGATAAGCACCGTTTTGCCACGGTGCTAATATATTTTAAGAGAGCACAAGACTTCCGTCTTGAGCACCTTATCACTTCTCTCCAAACTATTGCTAGAGGAGAGCTTGGGCTCCCTTCAGAGGCTGATGGCTATTTCCACCTTCTAGAAGACTCTGTATGGGGGCAATTGGGGGTCCTGTCTTTGGGGGGCATGAACTTTTGACTGTTTATTTATTACTGTAAGGGGCAGATTTACTAAAACACCATAATTTCAAATTCGGCTAAATTCGTTTTCCCAAATGTCTGATATTTACTAAAAAAGTTGCAAGGAAAAGTCACCGCGAGAAAAGTTGTAAAAAAAATCGACTTTTTTGAATTGTCATTGCGAAAATCCAGACTTTATCGAATTGTCGCTGCAGCAATTCAGAAAAGATGAGTTTTTAGAAAGAGACCTTTGCCATTGACTTGTACATGAACTCGGTGACTTTAATCTGGCGAATTGTTGAATTCGGATTTTTAGCCATTTAGACACATAGCAAATCTTGGAAAAGTTGCAGCGTTTTTTCTCTGACTTTTTCTAAAAAAAATCTGAATGGAGTTTAAAATAAAAAATCGATGGTTAGTAAATGAGCCCCAAAGTGTGTTGTTTAAATTAAATGATTATTTGTTCTTGCACCCTGTTTGCTTTGATAAATAACCATAATGTGCAGCTGAATAATTGTGCAACTATATAATTGTGCAACTAAATAATTGTGCTTTGTTACTAACTACTGACTACAGTGTCTCTTTAGAATGACCCAATATGGCATCTGCTGGTAGCAAATAAAGACAAGGAGGAATTGGCATGTGTGCCACGGCACAGAAACATTTAGCATCAGTATGGTGACACCTAGCATGCCTGTGAATTGTGTTCTGTTACTTATAGGGTGCAAGGGCAGTGGTTCTCTTTGTGGATACAATGGAACCGAATAATTAACAGATTTCTTTTATGGGGTATTAAGTGCATGGTTCTATAACTCACTTTCAATTTATTTTGCACAGACTAAATAATGCACATATGGAGGGTATGTAAGCAACTTTGGCATGTGGCAACTCCATTGGTGCCACTTTTTGCCCTTGGTACATTGCCCACTATGATAGGCATAAACAAACGGGGAAGTTAATAACTTATCAGAACCAATATAATATTTCAGTAATATAAGGGCTCATTTATGTCTGCTGATGCAGTGGGCAACTTGCGCTTTTCCCCACAAGGACTTCAAAATGTGCTCCTTGCATTTCTGTATAATTCAACTTCTAAATCGGGCACTGCTGCACCTATTGACACAAGGGAACATTGGAGCTACTGACACGCCCTGACCAGGCTTCCTTTTGTGCCCTGCGTCAATAGGTGCAGAGCACCGGAAATTATGCCAGATGGACTTTCATATATGAAATATATGAAATTATAATTTGCATCTGCTTTGTAATAAAAAGCGTTCATTACTTTTGTTGAATCGAACACTATTGTGACTGACTTCAATGTTCCGTCACATGGGTCAGGTTCCTAAAACCAAGAACTCAGGTGCTCTAAAACATACTCAGGGTTTTAGGGTAATGTAACGGGCCCTTTGTCCTGTGTCCCAAACATCATTGGGGCCCCTTAGAAATAATATTAACAAAAGCACAGAGTACATATGTTGTTTAAGAAATTGTTACATTTTATTGCCAGTAAAACCAATGAACATGTTTAATGTTTATCTCCTATAAATGCGATGCATAAAAATGTGGAATTAATGCATACAGTGAAACCTCAATTTTACATCCCCTGATTTTAAGTTTTCCCTCATTTTTCATTGTTTTTGTGGTCCCACCATAATATATAATGCATAATGCCTTTTCATGATTTTAAACCATTTCCTTAAAAACCTAAATGGGGGTTCTACTGTATAATGGACATATTTCTTAACTTTTTTTCATCTTCTGAATTTGGTTTGGAGGAAGTTCATGTCTGACAGAATCAGCTAAAAATGGCACATTGTTTTCAAGTATAAATAATATCTTGCTCTGCTCCAGCTAAAATGAACCAATTTTTCTGACCTAAGAAATGTTAAAATTGGATCCTCGTAGCTGGCTGAAAGTTATTTTATAAACATTAGATGTTAATAAAAGGCAGGAAAAATATCTTCTCTTATTACCTGGGGATCATGTCTACTTCAGAAAGCGCAGACCATCACTGCCTGCCTTACTATATTAATGCTTGAGGGTTATTCTATCACAAATTTCTTGGGACAGTGAGGACACACCAATGAAATTTTGCCCAAGGCCTGCTGGTACCTTAAAGGGGCCCTGCTTTTCTGTGCTGTTACACTATAGCTCCCAGAATCTCTCCCAGAGAGCATCTATCTATATGTCCAATTTGTGTGAAAAGTGTGAATGTGTCATGACGAGTGTAGTAGGAGACAGATTTAACTTTGTAATGCCAAGGAACCCAAAAGATTGTTAGCTCTTTTCCCTGGGAGACACATAAAGCAGATATATACTTAATACACTGAATAGTAATAAAGCCTTTCCTATAATAAACAATATGGGGCCGATTCACTAAAGTGCAATAAAACGTGCGCTATTTATAGCATGCGTTAAAAATTTTATCGCGTCTTAATTTTCGCGACTTTTCGCACGATTCACTGTTAGTACACTTGCGTTATTTTACGTGCGATACTGCATGCGATATTTTTGTTGCGATAAATAACGTGCACGGTATTTTTCGCATGCACGCTATTTATCGCAAGCGCTAATTGTCGCGACATTACGCACGCGACAATCGGCAGCATCAAACTGCCGACATTTTGCCCTGGGAGAGCACAGAGTGCTAGAGAGGTGCTGTATAAATGTTTATTTGCAAAAAAAACCCCCAAAAAACAATAAAAATATAAGTAAGAAAAAAAAGAAGTGCTAGAGATAATAAAATAGGGGGGGGGGGGGGCATTTAAGAATATTTAGCCAAATACTTAGGGGTCCGTTTGCTAAAGTGGCTTAAATTAAGTGGGAGATTTTAGACACAGAATAAATGGCAAATATGTTATGGGCACTTTATTAAACGGGAACAAATATAATATTGCAATTATTCTGGCAGCAAAACATTTGATTGGCAGTTATCACACTCGCCAGAAAATACGCAACGTACTAATTAACGCAAGATTTACTATTCAGCAAAATGGGCTAAATTTCTTGACAGAATATTTGCAAAAATTTAACCCATATAGCATATTGATGCTGTTACTGATAAATGTAAGAGTGTAGTAGAAACTACATGAAAGTACCATATCAAGGAAGGAAAAATAATTAGACATTAACCAGTTCAAAAGTAGAAAAATAAAAACTTTTATTTTAACAATTAAAGGGAAAAAACTGGGAAAGATAAAACTTAGGACTTGCTGCCCTTGAGTTCTCGTATGTCCCTCCTCATCTCGTCCATTTCCCCCCGGAGCTGGGCCAGCTCGGCCTTGATGTTGGCCAGGTCCTCCTGCAATGACCGGCGTGATGGTCCCTCGTCTGCAGGAGAACCTGGTGCCCAGCGCTTGGCCTGGGGGGAGTCTGGGGCCTGGGGGGAGAACTCAAGGGCCTGGGGGGAAACTGGGGGAGGAATGAAGGGGGGGAGTGTCTGGGGCCTCGGGGGACCCTGGGGCCCTCGGGGGCCTCTTCGGCCTCGGGGCCTTTGGTGCTGGGGCCTCTGGTACTGGGGCCGCTGGTGCTGGGGCCGCTGGTGTTTGGGCCTCAGGGGCCTCTGGCGCTTGGGCCTCGGGGGCCTCTGGTGGTCAGGCCTCGGGGGCCTCTGGTGGTCGGGCCTCGGGGGCCGCTGGTAGTTGGGCCTCGGGTGTCGCTGGTGGTCGGGCCTCGGGGGCCGCTGGTGGTTGGGCCTTGGGAGCTGCTGGAGCCTGGTGGGCCTCGGGGGCCACAGGAGCCTGGTGTGCCTGGGGTTGTGCCTGGGGATGAGGCGCCAGCTGAAGTTCTGTGAGATAGTATTGCAAGATGTTATTTTGTGTAATATATTATACATATATATATATATATATATATACATTCATATGCCATCATAAATAACGGGGCCCCTCACAACAACATTTTTTGGGCCCTCCCACGCCCCCAATGGCCCCTCCCCCTGTGAACCCTCACATCAATACAAAGGACACACAGACATTGTTAGCCAGGGCCTCCTAAAACATTCGTGGCCCTTCCCCAAATGACTCATACTATGGGCCGCTCCCTGCTGCTTCCCCCCTGCTTTAAACTTATTTATGCATATGTATTTGAAAATAGATGTGTATATATATATATATATATATATATATATATATATATATACAATACGAAGTGCTGGAAAGCTGCACACCATAAGGAACAATAATACCTGGGTGCCTGTGGCAAAACAAAATCTAGACAGGCATGGGGTGACGGCACACACAGGATTTTCACAAGGAGTCACGAAGATGTGAAATAATATTCAGAGGTTTATTGTGAGCAACGTTTCAGTTCCTCACTGGCATTATGGTTGAACGTGAAGGACGTATGTCTTTTTTCAACCCAACTTACTATGTTACTATGTTACTTTCGTCATCTCTGACATTTCTTACATTTGTACTTTTAGTTCAAATTACTTGCTAAATCTTTTACTGAACGTATTCTGTAAAAGCATAATAAAGTACAATAATTACCTTCCGCAATTTCAGCCACCAGATCTGAATTCCTATGCTTCAGGTCAGACCATATGTGCTGGAGCAGGCGGAGGTCCACATCAATGCCAAAGCCCCTGCGCAACCCGGCTTGGAGGTCGCGCAGGATAGCTCTCTTCCTCTCGTGGACCCCTAAGGGCCCCAGCGGCAGGTTGTCATATCCTGAGCGTAGGAAACAGGTGAAAATATAGCACCTCTCCCCTGGTAGCAGATCAGAAACCCCAGGCATGATGCTCCTCTCAGTGTGAGAGGCAGTGTGTGCAGGCTCAATGACACAAAATGGCCCCAAGTCGCACATGTCACGAGATTACAAAATCTCTACAAAATGTCCGCAAGTCGCGAGATTACAAAGTTGCGACAAAGAAATCGACAAAATATACCTAGTAATGTATTTTGTGCGACTAAATATTTACCGCTACAGTACTGCATATTATGGCGACTAAATATTTACCGCTATAGTACTGTATATTATGGCGACTAAATATTTACCGCTATAGTACTGTATAATTATGGCGACTAAATATTTACCGCTATAGTACTGTATATTATGGCGACTAAATATTTACCACAATAGTACTGTATATTATGGCGACTAAATATTTACCGCTATAGTAGCGAAATTCCATACATGCCAAGACTTTAGTAAAATTTGGTAAAAAGACACATACTTGAATAAATAACACTGCTAAGTCCATATTTTATTGCCAAAAACTCACTTACTGTACTTTTCTATAATTTATCGCCTGCCTGAAGTAGGTGTTAATTTTCGCATAGACCAATGCGATATTTAGCGCGCCTAAGTGTTTGTGAATCATGTGATCGTATTCTTTTCAGCGCAAGAATTAACGCATGCGTTAAAACTAGCGCATGCGGTCGCGAGAAAATTACCGCATGCGATATGGTGACTTAACGCACGTGATAATACTATGGTGAATCGCACGCTAATTATCGCAACTAATTTAACGCAAAAAAGCGTGCAATAAATGTTATCGCACTTTAGTGAATCAGGCCCTATATATCTAAACATTATGCTTACAGTGCCATTAGCGTTAATATGTAATGTTGGTAAACTGATATTCTAATAAATGACTGCCTCTCTTTTAACCCTTTCACTGCCAGCCATTTTGGACAAAGTGGGACTACTACTGCCAGACAGTTTTTGAACATTTTGCACTGTTTCATTTAGGGGCCTTTCCTTGGGGGGACTTTTAGTTTACCCAGGAAAACTATATATTGTTTTTTTTCAGGACAACCTAAGCTTTCAAAATATGGTGGAATTTTTGTGTAATTCCAATTCTGTAACAAGATATAGGCTACAAAATGAAAAAATATATATTTTCCATAATATAAACACATATACCAGAAACAAAAATTATTTTATGCATGAAAATACAACTGATTTGGAAAGTCCCATGTCTCCTGAACGTGCCAATACCAAATATATATAGTTTTATGGAGATTTCTCACTTATATAGGTCAAAAACTCCCAGCAGTACACTACCAAATTTCCAAATACAGCTCCAGAAAGCTGCATACTTTAGATTTCAAGGCCAAAAATTCCACTAACAGAAGGTTTATCCCAGAAAATTATAAATTTTTAGAAACAACAGATTCTGGGGAATCCAGAATAGGTAGAACTGCCTGTCTACTCCAAACTACCAAGTTGCAATGCTTTTCTAAAGTTATTGGTTTTTAGCAAAATTTGTGAAATTTCTTAAAAATCGCTTCAAAGCTTCCAGTCTATAGTATCCTATCTCCCACATATCATTAGGTACCAAGAGAAAACGCCCTAAATATGAACGCCAGGGGTCCACTGAGCAGTTTGATGCCCAATATGTATAGGTTTACCTAAGTATGTGGCATGTAGGGGCCCCAATGTGAACAGACACCCATATGATCAATCATTTCAGCTTCTGCAAAATCAACACATTTACATCATTTTGTGTGGGATGACGCTAGTAAAAAGTACATTCACCCCAGAAAGTCATATATTTTTGGAAAGTACACATTTCCCGAAATCTAAAATGGGTACCCATGTCTTTCTATTGCAAAGTACCAAGCCGCAAAGGTTTCCTAAGTTTGCCGATTTTTATGACATTTCCAAAAATCACCTCAAAACTTCCAATATGCAGCATCCTATTTTCTATAGGTCATTAGGTACCAAGATAAAACACCCTAAATATGAACCCCAGAGGTCTACTGAACAGTTTGATGCCCACTGTACATAGGTTTATCAAAGCACATGGCACTTAGAGACCCCAAAATATACCTTGTGCACACTAATTTCATGGCTTACCTTTAGCTAATTCATAACCACATGGTAGTTTTATTTGGGATAGAAACTGCAGAAATGTAGGGAGACCCCTGAAAACCATATATTTTTGGAAAGTACACATTCAGACAAATCCAACATGGGTAAAGAGTCCTTTCTACACCAAAGTACCAATCTGCAAATCTATCCTAAAGTTAGTGGTTTCTATGACATTTCAGAAAATCGCCTAAAAATGTTGAAATTTGCAGCATTTATCCTCACAAACCTAAAATCAATGTTTTTTTTTTTCCTAGTGATATCCGCAGTCAGAATCACAGTTTGAGTATTTTGGCTTTGGCAAATTAGTTTTACAGACAAAGTCAAGTGAACAACAACTATGCATAACTGAAAATGCAATAAAATGGCGAAAAATGCAATAAAATAACTAAAAATGCACAAAAATCACAGAAAATGTAATAAAACACCAAAATAATACACAAAAGGTATTGCACAGTGCGATTAGCGAATACGCTATCCGCAATGGCAATAAAAAAAATTTTCAGGCAAGAAAAAAAACGATGCTATAAAAAAAAATTTACAAAAATCATCAAAATTGAATAAAATGTATCCCAACACCTCCGACTTATGCTGGAGATACAACACACATAAAGGGAATCATACACATATTTGGCTGACATGCCCAAAAATACAAAAATACTGGACGGAAGTACTGAACACAATAAATGCAATCACGAAATTTAATATAGATATCGGTGACCCCGCGTTAATTCTACTCAACATCTATTTACGTAACAATGTCCCTATTTCAGATCCACTCACATTACATCTATTACAATCCGCTAAATCACTAATACCCAGAAAATGGAAATCAGTCGATCCCCCCCTCTTTACAGAATGGCTAGCTAACACAGAAGATATCAGGCAAATGGAGGAAATAACCTTCATGATACATAATCAAAGCAATTACTACAGAAATATATGGACTCCCTGGTTAGATTATTTAAGATCCTTATAAAAAAATTACCACATATCAGTCATTCAAAAGAAGCATTCTGGAACTAATGTTTATAAGGTTTAGTTAAACGAATATTTACCTGAAAATGTAGAACTAACTTGATGACAGCTTGCTTGAAATTGTCAAGAAATGTCAAGACTACCATATGCAATGTTCCTTCCCCCCCCAATTTTTCAGGTATGGGGAAGGGATACAGAAGGCAAAAGGGAGGCTTTTGCCTTCTGTATCCCTTCCCCATACCTGAAAAATTGCAAAATAAAGAATTATAAAAAAAAAAATTACAAAATTGCATAAGTGTGTGTGTGTGTACACATGGCAAAATGTGTTTTGTGTGCATGTGTGTGAGTGTGCAAGTAAGTGTAAGTGCTGTAAGTGCTGTAAATGTGTGAAACTCCCCAACCCCCCCACCCAAAATGTAAGTGTGTGTGTATGAGTATAAATGTGTATTAGTGTAATAAGTGTGATTGTGTGTGTATCTGGCACTAACGTGGGGTCAAAAAGCTGGAGGTCTGCAGGAGAGACACAGAAGATCACAGGCACAGCAGCAGTCGGGTCCGTGTGTGGGCGGTACAGGAAGTGAGGGGGGAGCTCAGGAAGGGGGGGGGAGAGCAGCAAAAGCCTGACATGTAGAATCTACGTGTCTGGCTTTTCCCATGGGGCCCTTGAGCGATCTCACCCAAGGGCCTCGCTAGGCGAGCGAATCTTCACGTGTATGGGGACCGTTAGACAATGAGCGCTAAAAACCTCAGTAAAGCATCACCATTCTGTATCTATTAATCACTAGCTCTCAACTTGAAAATCATATCTCACAACTCTTGATGTAAGCTGCAGCTGTTTAAAGGAGAAGGAAAGGCTACCGAAGAGTTAATCTCAAGCTGCAAGCTTACCTTCAGTTTTCTCAATAGTGCCCTTAAGTCTCCCCATATAGCGATCGTTCAGAAGCCAAACAGGAAAAAAAACGCTGAGCTGTGTAAAGAAAGTTCCCATAATGCATCGCTCCTGCACAGACACTACGACCAAGATTGAAGGCGGCGCATGTGCATGTCTCTGTTCAGTGCGCTGCTTGTATATGTTAGGAGGTGCGCCCAGACGGACGTGCGCCTAGGCTCTGGGGGAGGGAATGGTGCGCTCGCGCACACACAGACAGACGCGCGCCTAGGCTCGGGGGGGAGGAATGTTGCACATGTGCAGTGAAGTGCGCTGAAGAAAAGGAAGTGGGCATACCACTTCCAAGATGGCGGCGCCATTCTATACAGCGCGCTGAAACTTTAAAGTAAGTATTAAGTAAGTATTATAAAGTTATCCTTAAAGGCTTAAGGAGACGCGCGCCTAGGCTCGGGGGGGGGAGGAATGTTGCGCATGTGCAGTGTAGTGCGCTGAAGAAAAGGAAGTGGGCATACCACTTCGAAGATGGCGGCGCCATTCTATACAGCGTGCTGAAATTTTAAAGTAAGTATTATAAAGTTATCCTTGCTATAATAGATCCAAAAGTATAGCGTTTTTCTATAACAATAGTAGCACTATTGAATGCTACTATTTATAGATTTTGCTTTTCCTTCTCCTTTAAAGTGATCCACAGTAGAACTGCACCAGATATGCCCTCCCCTTTAAGCCAAACAGGGATTGTTTGTCCATGTATTGCAATATATTTCAAGCTGGCCTTTTCTTTCGTTTATATATATATATATATATATATATATATATATATATAAAACCTTTTGTTGTTATATACACACACAGACATATATATATATGTGTGTGTGTATATATATAATAGAGATGTACTACATAAACAGAATAATAACAGTCTGGGTGACAACAAATGTAAAATACCATGAATGATGGTACTCATAGGATACTGTATTGATAAACACTTTAATGACTAAAACGTTGAACAATAAAGTACTTTTTATTAATACATATATGTGGGAGTTGCCATATTTCTGACCTTATCTGAGGGATTGTCTATAGCCTGCATTACAACAACCCTAACTGATTTATTGACAATGCCTCAGCCAGAGAGAGAGCAACAGGGCAGTTTTAACTCACAAGCATGAATGTATTCGGAAGTAATTTATTAATGGAGGGTAGATGGCAAAAACAGGTGTACAATAACAATTGTGTTCGCCAGCACTGTGTGAAGGGAAAGTAGTGGGAGGCAGGTATGTGCCCCCCCTCTCCTGCTCCCTACATGTACCTGAACTTGTACATTATTCATGCACACAATAGGGAGCACTGGCAGGTGTAGGCTGAAAAGTGGTTCTCTGTCAGGAAGTAAAAAACATATTACCTTGTTCCCTCATTCAGAAATTATTCAAAATCCTTTTATTTGTGCAAAATCAGCTTTCGGTCACATACTCAGACCTTTATCAAGATAAAGGTTATCATTGATAAAGATCTAAGTATATGACCGAAACATTGATTTTGCACAAATAAAAGGATTTTGAATATTTTTTGACCTGTGAGTGCTGGATACATACTGTATATATACAGGAACATATAATAATAAAAGAAAGGCTGATGAGAGAAGATGACGGCTTAGCCCAATGGGTGCCACAGCTGATGACTCAATTGCCTGTGTTACCCTGCCCTACAGGGAGGCAAGGGGAATGCTATGCTTGCATTGCTTCCGTAACTGCAGACAGCTGGTTGAACACATTAGCGGAACAGATGACAATAGTGAAGGAAAACATATCAGTCAGGGGAGCAACACTGACACAGAAATGTGATAACTGGAGCAGTTATGAAATGAGGACCTACCCTGCATTATTCAAGGTGAGAATCCAAAGAAAATGGGATTGTTTCCTTTCAAGCTGATACTTCACAAATCTCTTTTATAAATTTGGAAATATTTATCATTATTTAATGATGCGGCAACAGTAAATTCTATCCACAATTCATAACCCAAAATGCACAGGCTTGCTGTAACTGACATTTAGGAGAGAGGCTCATAATAGCCACAGACGCGATTTCTGCGCTCCTGTGCACGATCTGCTGAGCGCATTTGGAGGAAATCACGCATGAAAACGGACTTCCTCCACTATAAATTTCTTATGGTGTGCCTCAATACTGCCCTATCCCAGGCCAAGCAAGTATACTATAACACACTTGTAAATAATAATAAATCAAACCTGCGGCGCTTATTCTCCATATTTAATGCGCTACTTCATCCTTCACCTAATGAATCAGTCATATCTGAACACACCCCACAGGACTTTGCTGACTTCTTTAAAAGCAAAGTCGATTCTATCCACAAACAATTTTCCCAACCTTCAGATACCGGTAATCTCAACCTTCCTAAATCTCCTCTCTTTGTATTCAGTTCCTTCAATCTCTTAAGAGTCTGAAGTTTCTCAGCTTCTCCGATCCTCTCCGCCTACTACCTGCTCACTGGATCCTATGCTCTCATCCCTACTAAAACAGTGTGCCCCTGCTCTTACCAACATATTCAATTCCTCTCTGGCTTCTGGTACTTTCCCCCCTCTATTCAAACAAGCATGTGTCAAACCCATTTGACTTTTCTCGTGTTGCTACCTTCTCTGCACCCATAATCTGCTGGACCCTATGCAGTCTGGTTTTCGGCCTGCGCACTCCACTGAGACGGCCTTATGTAGAGTGGCAAATGATCTCCAGACTGCCAAACCCAAAGGACGGTACTTGGTCCTCATTCTCCTAGACCTTTCCTCTGCTTTTGATACTGTCGACCATTCTGTCCATATGCAAATTTTCTATTCTCTGTGTATCCGGGATCAAGCTGCATCCTGGTTCTCTTCCTATCTCTCTAACCGCTCCTTCTCTGTTGCTCTTGCTAACAAATGCTCTAGCCCAGTTCCGCTTAGTGTGTTGGTGCCTCAGGGCTCTGTGCTTGGTCCTTTGCTGTTCTCCCTGTACACTCTTTCTTTAGGAGACCTTATTTCTTCTTTTGGTCTTAAATATAACTTATAAGCAGATGACATCCAGATATATTTAGACACCCCTGCACTAACCACTGATGTTCAAACCCAGATTGGTAACTGTCTCCTGGCTATCTCCTCCTGGATGAACCAACGCCAGCTCAAACTTAACCTAGCTAAAACAGAGCTCATGGTCATGGTCTTCTTGTCCAAACCTGGCCCTCCTCCTCCTTTCACCATTACTATTGATGGCATGACCATCAACCCTGTAAATTCTGCACGCTGCCTTGGGGTTACTCTCCTTCTCTAACCATATTAATAACACTGCCAAAACCTGCTGATTTTTCCTCCACAATATTTTGCCAAGATACGCCCCTCTCTTTCACAAGTAACAGCTAAAACACTAATACATGCCCTTATCCTTTCCCGCTTAGATTACTGCAATCTCCTACTAACCGGTCTCCCAGACTCCCACCTCTCTCCCCTGCAATCAATTTTAAACTCTGCTGCCAGGATCCTCCTGCTCTCTCCAAAGAGGGAACCTGTTCAGCCTCAATTAAGCTCTCTTGCATGGTTGCCTGTTAAGCAAAGGATAGCTTACAAAATCCTTCTGCTTACATTCAAACCCTTCACTCCTCTGCTCCTCACTACATTTCTTCACTGGTCTCCCTGCATGTTCCTGGTCGTCTCCTCTCAGAGCCTCCGTCTTTTTACACCATCCACACCCACTGCGCTCTCTCGTCTTAAACCTTTCTATCTTGCTGCTCCTTACCTCTGAAACTCTATCCCTGAATCCCTCCGTAGGGAACACTCGCCTACTCTCTTTAAGAAAAAGCTCAGCTGTTACCTTCTGGAGCACTAAAATATTATTTTGCCTAGTTCTGCGCTTAAGGGCAAATGCCCATACCTGGTGCACTATTAACTTCCAGTTTGTGCCTGTATGTTACCCAGCCACTTAGACTGTAAGCTCTACGGGGCAGGGACCTCCTTCCTACTGTGTCTCATACCACATGGCACATATTCCCTGTGCATTTATATATATATATATATATATATATATATATATATATATTGTATCACTAGGTCCGCACTCCCATTACTCACTTTACTCCATATCCATTTCAAGGGTGCTGCACATGGTTGTAGCTCATATTCATTCCAATTGACAATGCGCACTCCTCATCCTTTATAATTAATTTATTGTTGCATTAAAAACATCAACGTTTCGGTCCAGGTCTAGGACCTTTATCAAGATGTTAAACCATGAAAAAACAAACACATAATGAAGCTTTATACAATACCAAAGTAACCCCTCCCCCCACAGCATAGCCACAACCCTACTCATTAACCCCTACCCTGCATGATCCATACAGAGATTCAGGGTTAAAGGGAAAACTATCAATGCACATAATAAACACCATTACTGACATATAATATCATTTTACCTCGTTGGTAAGAAACAATTGAAGGAACAATATTCATTTAGACCTCTTGGTGCCAAAGTATCCAATTTTTTAATCCAAAAGGTTTCCCGTTGGAGGAGCAGTCTAGACCTGTCGCCCCCTCGCTTTGGCATCGGAACATGGTCAATTGCAATATATCTAAATGTAGGTAATCTATGTCCAAACTCCAGGAAATGTTTAGCCACCGGTTTTATCGATTTATTGTCCCGATATGCTATATTAATGGCTGACCTGTGGGCATCCATACGAAGGCGCAACATGAGATCTGTTTTACCCACGTAGGATAACCCACATGGGCATGTAACCAAGTATATTACATGGGTTGTCGTACATGTAATGTGGTGACGTATCTTATATCGTTGTCCCGTATGGGGATGGGAAAAACTACCCCCAGGGGTCATAAAACGGCAGGACAATGCAGGAAAATGCGAGCAACAACTATTGGAAATGAAAACCAGATTTTTACAAAGAGGTTACGATGAGTCTGTATTGAGATTGGCTCTAGCTAAAGCTAAGGAGGTGGTAAATGGTAAACGTAAGAGAGACAACAATCAGAGTGTAAATCTTGTTTTTTCCACTAGTTACAATGAAGTGACTCATAATTTGGGGAAAGTAATAAGAGCCAATTGGGCCATTATTAGGGCAGATGATACATTGGGTAGGTTGTGTCCAAATCCACCTACTATTGGTTACCGTAGGGGTAAGAATCTGAGGGATTTGTTAGTGGTGAGTGATCCAGTAAAGTGTTACCTCCCTAAAAAAGGTTCCCCTACTTGGTTACCCAATGGCAAACAAGGGTGCTTTAGGTGTCCCTCATGTATGTCCTGCCGTTTTATGACCCCTGGGGGTAGTTTTTCCCATCCCCATATGGGACAACGATATAAGATACGTCACCACATTACATGTACGACAACCCATGTAATATACTTGGTTACATGCCCATGTGGGTTATCCTACGTGGGTAAAACAGATCTCATGTTGCGCCTTCGTATGGATGCCCACAGGTCAGCCATTAATATAGCATATCGGGACAATAAATCGATAAAACCGGTGGCTAAACATTTCCTGGAGTTTGGACATAGATTACCTACATTTAGATATATTGCAATTGACCATGTTCCGATGCCAAAGCGAGGGGGCGACAGGTCTAGACTGCTCCTCCAACGGGAAACCTTTTGGATTAAAAAATTGGATACTTTGGCACCAAGAGGTCTAAATGAATATTGTTCCTTCAATTGTTTCTTACCAACGAGGTAAAATGATATTATATGTCAGTAATGGTGTTTATTATGTGCATTGATAGTTTTCCCTTTAACCCTGAATCTCTGTATGGATCATGCAGGGTAGGGGTTAATGAGTAGGGTTGTGGCTATGCTGTGGGGGGAGGGGTTACTTTGGTATTGTATAAAGCTTCATTATGTTTTTGTTTTTTCATGGTTTAACATCTTGATAAAGGTCCTAGACCGGGACCGAAACGTTGATGTTTTTAATGCAACAATAAATGAATTATAAAGGATGAGGAGTGCGCATTGTCAATTGGAATGTATATATATATATATATATATATTGTATTTATTTATTATAACACTTGTCCTCCCTGTGTGTAATTTTGTAACATTGTACAGCGTTGCGTACCCTTGTGGCGCTTTATAAATAAAGTTATACATACATACATACAGACATCTGTATTCTGACAAAAAATGGATATGCATAAGTTTTATGTGGTTTTTTTTTTTAGAAAGGGACCCAAGTATGGATTTTGTGTCTGAAAATAATGTATTATGGTAAAACAGCAATTTTGGCTAAAAAAAATAAATTTACTCAAATTTGAAAAAGGTTATAATCACTTTGGTGCTCAAATAAGTTAGTGTCATCAAGTAATTAAGTTTCCATCCTTTCTTATGCTCATTCCCCAACATAGCCACCAGCACTGTGGGTGGGATTTTGGTGCGGAGGGCACAGCACTCAGCTCCTATAGTTTTCAAGCCAGGCTGAAGGCTCTGTTAGGTGGGAGAAACAAATTTTCTGTGATTGGTGCCCTTTAGGGCTAATGCCACACAAGAAAATGCCAACACTGTGCTGTGTATCTAGTACCACTAGCAGGGTCGTGATTTACATTCTTGCCAGTGGGATGGCATTATGTGGAGATTAGTCGCTCGCAGTAACGAAGAGTAACGCGTGCCCCTGCCTTCAGGGTCACTTTCTAATCTTCCAAGTGGAATTGTGCTTGGTACAATGGAATACCTATTGGTTCATGTTATATGAGTGTACAGTTAATGAGTGAGCAAGAGACTGGTTCCTGCTGCAGCCATGCATGCATAATTCCCCTTTAGTTGATTTCAGACTGGGGACACCCATTTTTAGTAAGACAACCCCCCTTTTAGTTACATTTAATGAGATTAAATCATTACAGGCCAGCTTTGAGAGGTCATTACAATAGTTGTAGCTAGATAGACAGTGACAAATGGAGACCTATACAGAGCTAAACCTAATGCTGAGTCATATACATTTTCATAAAGGCTAGAAAAATAAAGAAAGGGAAATAATTGTACTTATTTTCCTTTTGACAAATATAAAGGTAAAGTTTAAAGTGTCATAGCTCTTTAAGGGGAAATTATACATAAGCAATGCTTTTATATTTCTCTCTTTTCAAGGGATGATAAATGGAAGATAATCTCTATGAACAACAGAGTAAATGTTCCCCTTTTAAAACAATTTGTTCTTGATGATATTCAACCTATTATTCTCCAGTATCTGGCATTTATCTGATGTTACAGCCTCCCCTATTTTCTCACCTTATCCCCCATCTATCAGTATGATGTGCTTTCTATGCAATGCCGTGAGTCCTGCAAGCAGATTCTATTGCTGCATTTTGCGCTGATAGATGTTTCCATGGCTAGGGTTATCCTTGTCATTTTCACAGCACCTGTCATATTTATTTATGGACATTCTTCTGCACTATCACTGTTGGGGGGCCCAATTTCCAGTGGGCAATAGAATCCATAGATTATTTTGTCCCGAGCCCTGTAATCCTGATGAAGGTCATGAACAAATACAACTGCAGATAAGAACTGTGTTTTGAAGGCAAAAGTCAGATTAAAAAATGGGAATTTATAGTATTTAATAGTTTTTACCCCCCTTTTTAGTTAGATTTTAATGGTTTGGCAGAAGAATCTCCTAGCTGATACAGAATTTTATCAATCTACGTATGAATGGGGTTTTTTTTTTAGGTTAATTTAGGCCTTTTTGGTCAGGGGTTCACAGTAATTTGTGTGCAAATTATAGAGAGCAGGAACACTACCTCTCAGATCGGCAGCTGCTGGAAGTTGTCTTTTTATCAGTTTTAAACAGCTGATTTGACTTTCCCTTAGGCTGATGCCACACGAGGCGTTTTTATGCTGCGTATTTTCTAATTTTCTCAGCGGCTGAAAAACGCCCGATATCATCATCCATAGAAATAACTTGAAAAGACTCGAAGCAAACCACACAATGCGGAAATATGCTAGAAAACGCCTTAGCACGGATTTTTCAAGCATTGCCCAAAATACGCCAGTATTTGCACAGCAAGCTATTCCTATGTATACACAAAGGCAGCTGCCAGACCTAGAGGAAATACGCAGCGTTTTTTACTATTTCGCACTATTAGCACCATGGAAACGGGATTTGCAGCATAAAAACGCCACGTGTGGCATCAGCCTTAAGGCTGTCATTAAGAGGGCCCTCATTAGCTCATTTACTGCATCGTTTATGATTATATGATTAGGAACCTAAACGGGGGTTCGCAGGCAAGATCCTCTTTTTTAGTAGGACTTAAAATGTAATGAAAACAAGGACGACTTTGTTGCCATGGTTTTTTCAAAGGAATCTCAGCAAGAATTTAAGAAGTGAAAAAAAAAGTTAAATATGAATTTTGTTTCATGTGTAATAGTGTGTATAGTAAGGAAGTAGTTGTAGATTTGGGTTGTTATAGTCAGTTAAAGGGTGGAATCGTGTGTATATTAATGCAAGATAGGTATGAAGAGTTGTAATCGAGGTCAGAAGTATGGGTAAACAGAAGTAAACTTGGGATCAAGTAAATTGTACTTGATCCCAACTAAGATATCATTAATCCATTATGAAGGTGGAACAATCTCATTGGGTTTATTTAATGTTTCAGTTATTTTTAGTAGACTTAATGTGACCATACACGGGCAGATTTAAACTGCTGATTCAAATACTTTAGATTAATTCGGCAGCTTATCTGCCCATGTATGGGGGCCCCAACAGGCTATTCCCAATCGATATTTGGCTAAAAAGTGGCTAGGTGTTGACTGGACAGGTTTGATTCTCCCTTCCTATTGGGGAGCGCATTGGCATATGCCAATGAGCCCCGATGGCAAACTGCTTAAGTATACAGAAATACGCTGTGTGGATTCAGTGCTTCTGATTTTAAACTTAAAGATTTTTAGAGCAGAGGAGCTGATTCTTGGCAAGCGGAAAGTTTGGAGATCCAAATTTCTGAGCAACTGGAAAAACCCCAGGTCCTAAACATTTTGGATAACAGGTTCCATACCTGTATTGCACACCCAACACTCAGCTCAGGAGGTGAGCAAGCACACTTGTATTGAGCGCCAGTATCTTATGGCCCAGCTCTGGCTGTAACATTGGAATTGTGTGTATGGCAAAATTAAGTAGCATCAGAGTGACTGTAATTGTGTATTTTAAGGCATGATAGTGTAGGACAGTGATCCCGAACCAGTGGCTCAGGAGCTACATGTTGCTCACCAACCAAGTTTTGGTTGCATAAAAACCAGCTGCACTGCCAAACAGAGCCTCCTGTAGGCTGTCAGTCCATATATGGACTACCAAATAACCAATAATGGCCCTTATTTGGCACCCTAGGACCTTTTTGAAACCTCATGTGGAATACTGCTGTTTTTAGAACTGAAACAATAAAGAATTTAAACATTTTGTGTTTCCCTTAACCATTAAGCTTTTTTAATGGTAGTTTCCTTTTTCCCAATTTCTTCTGTAATCTGTACAGACTTTTCAGTGACTGTGTACATGTACTTAAGTTTTGTATTTAAAAAAAATATTAGAAATATTATTCCATATTATTGTTCCATATTATTTTATTTTAGTTTTCAAAAGGTATGCTGTCATTCAAATGCAAAGCATACTGGCAGATTTGACTATAAAAGGCCACTCCCAGACAGTTATATTCAGTCTGGTTCTTGCTCCCAAGAAAGAAAGACTGTCACGATCAGTATCCCAAAACCCAGAACAGACTCCAAGGACCCGGTCTCGGCTCACGCTTCTGCCTATAACCGCCGCCTTTCACGTCGGGAGGAGCCCTTCGCTACTCGGATGCCGCCAGGACTTGTTGTGAGAGACCCGAGGAGAGAGTTCTGAGCAGGCACGGGAACTAATTGTATGACAGGAAGGTGGGGGAACACAAGCGTAGTCAGGACGGGCCGGGGTCAGCAACAATCGGGCAAAGCGGTACAAAGTCAGGATCCAGTAGAATAGTCGGTCAGGCAAAGGTCGGTCCAGGCAGCAGGCAAGAATAATCAGGAACAGGCAAGGTCAATACAGGCAGCAAACAAGAGAAGGTCGGGTACAGGCTAAGGTCAAACACAGCAGGAACACCAGAGAAACACACCCAGGAACTTACAGGAAGCAGAACCTACGTTGGGCAATGATTACAAGCTAGAAGCACCTTAAATATTTGAATTTGGCGCCATCGTGACGTCATATGCGCGCGCCGAGCGTAAACGCGCGTGCGCATGCGTAGAGGCGCCGGACGCGAGCGCGCATGCGCACAAGGCAGAAGCCTTAAAGGGCCGCACGTCGCGCGCGCCCGCGCCTAGGGAGAATCGGCGGGCGTCCCCGCAACGGACCACCAGGTACCCTTACATTACCCCCCCCTCCAGAGGGGGCCACCGGACCCCTAGGTTTATTTGGAAACCTAGCATGGAATTGCCGTACCAGACAATCTGCCCGAACATCAGAAGCTGGAACCCAAGACCTCTCTTCGGGACCATAACCTTTCCAATGCACCAAGTATTGTAGCTTACCCCTAGAGAGGCGAGAGTCAACTATCCTTTGAATCACATATTCGGATTGTCCTTCAATAGAAACAGGAGGAGGAGGAGATCTCTGCCGAACCACTCTAGCGGGTTTCAACAAAGAAACATGAAAAGAATTAGTAATCTTGAGTTCGGGAGGAAGTTTTAGTCGGACCGTGTTAGAGTTTATAATTTCAGAAATCACATAAGGACCAATAAACTTGGGCGCAAACTTGGAAGAGGGAACCTTCAGAGGAACATTCTTGGTAGAAAGCCAAACCCTTTCACCAACCTGATAAGTGGGTGATGTTTTGTGACGCTTATCAAAGGCTTTCTTCTGAACAGCTACTGCAGAAGACAATGCACTATGAACCTTTTGCCAAATGTTAGAGAAATTATCAACTATAGAATTGACTGCAGGTACCTCCGAAGGAACAGTGGAAAATGAAAAAACTCTGGGATGAATGCCAAAAACAACAAAAAACGGTGACTCCCTAGTGGATGCGTGAGTGGAATTATTGAAAGCAAACTCAGCCCACGGAAGAAAATCAGCCCAAAGGGATTGATTACTGGCAACATAGCATCTAAGGTACTGTTCCAAAGACTGGTTTGTCCTCTCCGTCTGCCCATTGGTCTGAGGATGATATGCTGAGGAGAAGGACAACTCAGTACCCATCAATAAACAGAAAGCCCGCCAAAACCTAGAAACGAACTGGACTCCCCTGTCGGAGACTATATTCAGCGGAGCCCCATGGAGTCTAAAAATATTCACCATGAAATGTTCTGCTAGGGATTTCGCGCAAGGGAGGGCGGGAAGGGGGATAAAATGGGACATCTTACTAAAGCGGTCCACAACCACCCATATAACAGTATACCCTTTGGAAGGAGGTAAATCTACAATGAAATCCATGGAGATGTGAGTCCATGGCCTTTCAGGAATCGGAAGGGACTGTAGTAGACCCTGAGGCAAGGACCTGGACGGCTTGGAACGTTGACAAGTTGAACACGAGTCAACATAATTATTAACATCTTGTCTTAATGTTGGCCACCAAAGGGTACGAGACATGAGAGAACAGGTCTTACTGCGACCAGGGTGCCCAGCTACCTTAGCATCATGAGCCTCTAAAAAAACTGCCTCACAGAGGTTTTCTGGAACAAACAATTTCCCTGGGGGCACATTGGGAGGAGAGTCAACCTGAGCTTCCGTCAGGGAAGTAAGCAGATCTGGATTCAGAGCAGCTATAATCAACTCCTTAGGGACAATAGGGTCAGGTGGAGATCTTTCCAGAGGGTTGGGGTCAAAACTCCTAGACAGGGCATCTGCTTTGACGTTCTTTTCACCAGGTCTATAAGTTATAATGAAATTAAAACGGGAAAAGAATAATGCCCATCTGGCCTGTCTAGGATTCAAACGCTTAGCAGATTCAATGTACAAGAGATTTTTATGATCAGTGATTACTGTTACTACATGTTTGGCACCTTCCAAGAGGTGTCTCCATTCAGTAAATGCCAATTTTATGGCCAGTAACTCCCTATTACCAATATCGTAATTTATCTCCGTAGGAGAAAACTTCTTAGAAAAAAAACCACAAGGGTGAATCTTATTCGTTACAGGATGCCGTTGAGACAGGACTGCCCCTGCTCCAATTTCAGAAGCATCTACCTCCAGTAGGAAAGGTAGAGCCGAGTCAGGGTGCAGGAGTACATGAGCGGAAACAAAAGCCTCCTTTAATAGTTTAAAGGCTGTTAAGGCCTCTATTGGCCAAATGCTTGGATCAGCACCCTTCTTAGTGAGAGCGGTAATTGGAGCCACTAATGTAGAAAAGTTCTTAATAAATTGTCTGTAATAGTTGGCGAAACCCAGAAATCTCTGTATCGCCCGTAGAGATAAAGGTTGTACCCAATATACAATGGCCTGAACCTTGACTGGATCCATTTCTAGACCTTTATGGGAAATAATATAACCCAGGAAGTGAACTGAAGAAACTTCGAAGATACACTTCTCAATTTTTGCATACAAATGATGCTGCCTTAATCTAGATAAGACCTCCTGAACATGGGCACGATGATCAGAGAGACTATTTGAATAAATCAAAATATCGTCTAAGTACACCACTACAGAGCGACCTAGAAGATCACGGAATATGTCATTCACTAATTCTTGAAAAACCGCAGGGGCGTTACATAACCCAAAGGGCATTACCAGATATTCATAATGCCCATCGCGGGTGTTAAAGGCAGTTTTCCATTCATCCCCCTCCCGAATTCGTATTAGATTGTAAGCGCCTCTAAGATCGAGCTTAGAAAAAATGGTGGCACCCTTGACTCTATCAAAGAGTTCGGAAATCAAGGGAAGAGGATAACGGTTCTTAACCGTGAATTTGTTTAAACCCCTGTAGTCAATACATGGTCTGAGACCCCCATCTTTCTTTTCTACAAAAAAGAACCCTGCTCCTGCTGGGGAGCAAGAGGACCTTATAAACCCCCTCTCCAAATTCTCTTTTATATACTCTTCCATAGCCTGGGTCTCGGGTAGTGATAAGGGGTAAATTCTACCCTTAGGAGGAGAGGAACCAGAGATTAAATCAATGGCACAGTCATAAGGCCTGTGTGGGGGAAGAGTTTCGGCAGCTTTTTTAGAAAAGACGTCCGCAAAAGGGAAGTAAGGAGCAGGTAGCCCCTGTAAAGAGGTTGCGGCCAGAGCCTGGACGGGTTTCATACATAAGGTCTGACAATCTGTTCCCCATTGGAGTATACTACTAGTTAACCAATCAATCTGGGGACAGTGCTTACGCAGCCAAGGGAGACCTAGGATCACTGGGGTATGCGGGCAATCTATGATGAGAAAGGAGATTTGTTCCACATGGTGTGACCTTATGGACATGGAACAACTTACGGACTTAGAGGAAATAAGCCCACGACCCAGAGACGTACCATCAATGGCAACTAGCTTGATGGGAGGGAATAAAGGAAGTGTGGTTATTCCGTGCCTGCAAGCAAAATTAGAATCTAGGAAATTCCCTTCTGCCCCAGAATCAATGAATGCCAAGCTTTCCACACTACTCGTCTCCCATCCCAAAAGGACCGGAACCATGACTTTGGATAAACTAGGTTGGGGAGTGGAAACGACATTGCCCAAGCAGAACTCCCCAGATCTGCTTAGGCTCTGTCGTTTCCCGGCCTTTTGGGACAAGTACTACGAAAATGACCTTTATCCCCACAGTACAAACACAACCCATTAGCCCGTCTGCGATCCTTTTCCTCAGAGGATAAACGGGTAGAACCCAGCTGCATAGGTTCTTCTGAGGGCTTAGAGAAGGCAACCTCAGGTCTAGGTATAAACTCTGTATGAGAGGGTTGTGGAGAAGCTACGGAAACTTTCTCCTGACGTCTCTCCCTGTGCCTCCTATCAATTTGAATGGCCAGATACATTAGGGAGTCTAGGGAGGATGAGGCGGGAAAATTGATCAGGCTGTCTTTCACAGCGTCAGATAGCCCGATTCTAAACTGACTACGTAAGGCAATGTCATTCCACCCCGTCTCTACTGCCCAACGGCGGAATTCAGTACAGTAATCCTCAACCCGTCGTTTACCCTGCCTAAGGTTACGAATAGCGGAATCAGCAGAGGCAGAACGATCAGGATCGTCATAGATTATCGCCATGGCTTTAAAAAAGGAATCGAGGGATGTACGGGCAGGATCGGAGGGTGGTAAGGAAAACGCCCATAACTGAGGATCCCCAAGCAGTAGGGTCATGACAAAATTAACCTTCAGCTCCTCCGTGGGAAAAGAACGAGGGAGGAAGCTAAGGTACAACTTACATGCTTCCTGGAAAGCAAAAAATTTACTACGCTCCCCAGAAAACTTTTCAGGGAACGGGACCTTAGGCTCAAATACATACGTTGCTGAAGCTGTGTGTGGTGAACCGCCTCCTGGGAGAGAAGCGGGAGTAGGAGCGGCAGGCTGTTGCTGGAGCGCATCCAACCTTTCAGATAGTCTCTGGAGCCACTGGATAATCTGGTCCTGCTGGGCTTCTTGTTCCCTAAGACGCTGGAGGAGATTTGCTCGAATCACTTCAGGGGATGGAGGTGACGCAGCAGCCCCTTCAGGGTCCATGTTTCAGGCCCAACGTAATGTCACGATCAGTATCCCAAAACCCAGAACAGACTCCAAGGACCCGGTCTCGGCTCACGCTTCTGCCTATAACCGCCGCCTTTCACGTCGGGAGGAGCCCTTCGCTACTCGGATGCCGCCAGGACTTGTTGTGAGAGACCCGAGGAGAGAGTTCTGAGCAGGCACGGGAACTAATTGTATGACAGGAAGGTGGGGGAACACAAGCGTAGTCAGGACGGGCCGGGGTCAGCAACAATCGGGCAAAGCGGTACAAAGTCAGGATCCAGTAGAATAGTCGGTCAGGCAAAGGTCGGTCCAGGCAGCAGGCAAGAATAATCAGGAACAGGCAAGGTCAATACAGGCAGCAAACAAGAGAAGGTCGGGTACAGGCTAAGGTCAAACACAGCAGGAACACCAGAGAAACACACCCAGGAACTTACAGGAAGCAGAACCTACGTTGGGCAATGATTACAAGCTAGAAGCACCTTAAATATTTGAATTTGGCGCCATCGTGACGTCATATGCGCGCGCCGAGCGTAGACGCGCGTGCGCATGCGTAGAGGCGCCGGACGCGAGCGCGCATGCGCACAAGGCAGAAGCCTTAAAGGGCCGCACGTCGCGCGCGCGCCTAGGGAGAATCGGCGGGCGTCCCCGCAACGGAGGAGGCGGCGGGCGTCCCCGCCGCCCCACTAGACCACCAGGTACCCTTACAAAGACCTAGGGAGAAACTAATACTATGCTTCATGGAGCTGTGTTTCTTTAAGTAAATAACATCTCTTTTTATTTAACAAGCAAATGTAACCCCTTTTTGGCTTTAATAGTCAAATTGTCCAGCTAGTAATAGAGCATGGGGGACAAGCAACTCGGTTTCAGCTGGATGGGCCTTCGCTATATGGAAGGCGCTTATGGAGGGTGTTGTAGAACTACACCTCCTACTCCCACTGTGTAGTTAGTCAATTAAATGATAGAATGGGCGCCAGGAGCTCTTGTGAACCAAGTGATAACTGTTTATTGTCCAAGACAAAGCATGTAAGTGCAGGGTTAAGGTACTCACACACCTATGAGGTAGACAGGCATTCAGCAGTGCAACTGATGGTAATTCAGATTAAGCAGTTAAAGTATGGTGTCCACCAGTTTATCCCTTCTCCTAAAGAGGTCGGCAGGGTAAGACAACCAACAGAGTGACAGGAGGCAAGTCCACCAGTTTATCCCTTCTCATAAAGAGGTAGGCAGGGTTAAAGACTGGCCTAGTTCCTGGAACTTCTCTGTCCGTAATCTAAGGCAAGTAAGCCTGTTAGGAGACTACTCCTTTACGCTCTGCTCCTGGAAGGAGCAAGGATGCTGCTCTTTCTATATAAGTTCTGAATTTCTCACTTTCCTAGAAAGTGCTATAAGTTGATCTAACCCGTTCTAGCTTTACCTCGTTCACGGAGTCCCTGTCCCCAACTTCACTAAGGGTAATTGTCCTCTTAGGGCCTAACACTTCTGGGCTGGTGTGGATCCCAGGCTTCAAGGAGCATCCACACAGATCAAATGCTGCAGGCCAAGAAGAAAGATCCACCCCTTTCCTAACACTATATTAAAGTGTGGAAGGTTGTGGTCTAGCCTTGGGCCAATAATAAGGTATATGTAAATACAAACTAGATACATTCAGCCTATTCTAGTGACAAGGATAAAAGGAAAGCACATTAGGACCACATTAAGCCTATGGGTCCCTACACAAGCTTCAGCCAAATCTATAAAAGAACTCCCACCACAGAACCCCCACAGTGTGTATAGTAAGGTAAGACTGTTTTTGGAAATTAGCAGGACCTCCTTCTGTAATTGTAGGGCCCCCAATTACTTCCTCATCAGTCTGCAGGACCCCTGGCTGGTGGGTCCTGCCAACAAGTAGAGTGGGGCCCTAGTTTTGAAAAAAAAAACCAAAAAACCACTGCATGAATAGCCAAAGCCGTGAATTTCCCTGCCTACTCCCCAATATGTCAAACCTTACTCATGACCCAACCATATACCATACCCGTGTCACTGTAAGCTTTTATCTAACTAACTGAGAATCTTACTTTTGCTTCTCTTATGGCTCCCTCTGCCACAGGGCCCCTAACTAGAGTACCCCTCTCAAAGCAGCCTTATAAATGAGCACCAAGGGGTGTGATTTTGTACCTTTGTGCTCCTGCATGTATGAAAGTAGCAGAAGTAAATGAGCCTTCCTTTATGGATACTATTACTTTTCTGAATAATGTCAGTGTGCAAAAAGTTGGTTCGCATTTTGCATTTGCCCTTGCATTCATAAATGTCCTGGTCAAAGCAGGTATTTATTGGGCTTAAGGGTTGTTCTTTGCACCTGAATGGCCTTCTGCTTGCTTTTATTTAATAGCTTGAAAATTATATTATAAATGCTGAATGCTGTCTTGGGGCACCTTGCAACGTCCATATAAATGAAAGATGTATTATTTGCGCTAATTTAGGGAAGGGGGGAGGCACAAAAACACTGGAATTATCAGTAACAATGGTGCATTCAGGTAGGGCTGCCATTATTGGGGTAGAGATACTCCATGCAGGGGCGCTAAGCCAAGGCAGAGAAGGGTGCTAAGAAGTGCAAAGGTGTGATTGTAGGGTCACAAAATAGGCAGGTTTTGGTGGATTTTGGGTGGAGTTTGGGATTTCGCAGTGTATGCATGTCATTTTTTTTTCATAGTGGACTCTACTTGTTGGAAGAACCCACTGTCCAGGGGGGCCATGCGACCAGTGGGCTAATAATTGGGGACACCTGGGGAAGGCTCTGCTACATTAGTATTCTGGGGCTCCATTGATGGCAGCCCTGATACTAGGATAAAGACATAGCGGACTACAGCAGGATTTAACACTCTGATGGTAGATGAGGCTTTATATCACTGATCTGCTTGCATTTGCCCACCAGCTCACATCCACGCTCTCCTGTGTCTACACCCAGGGGCATTGCTTTCTCTCAGACTCCACATATACGCAAGCCAAGAAACAGCCCAGTGTGGCACAAGCCTTATAGAAGCCCCAACCCTGTCTTTTCTTGTGAAATGCCAGCTTATTTCTCACAGAAGGCATTATTATTTATGTGAGTGTGAACTGAAACTCCCGTGTGTGCCCACATATGTCTTTATTTTATTAGAATTTTCATTATTCTAAATGAGTGCTGTATTGTTGCACATACCTCTCACCCTTTCTAAAGTCAGGCTAATTATTAGGAACAAGAATCAATAACTGAGATCAGCTGGGGTTATTCCTCATCATCAGAGAGTGACAGACTCTAGGAATATGTATTCTAAACCCACTAAATATATGTAAACTACTCAGAGTGCTCTTCTGAGAATTTTTGCGATATACATTATTTTTTATGGCTAGTGCTTTCTGAGACATTATCAGTTATATATCAATATTAAAACCATACTTGTCAGCAAAGGGTTATGTGATATGGAGCTAACAGTCACAAAGCCTGGTATTAGCAAAATCTAACATCTCAATAAAAATAATAATTGTAAATTGCAAAAGTGCTGAGAGGAGCATTCCAAGTAAGATTACATGAATTTTTGGGTTTAGATCCCCTTTAATTTAAGTCTGTTTGGAAACCAGGTTTATTCTGGGGCTAAATTGTGGTTCTATTGTTTATTTTTCTACTTTCCATTCAGACCCTGCCCTATTCATCTCCAAGTCTGTCATTCAAAGCACAATATGTTAAAGGAGAAGGAAAGGCAAAATATATAAATGGTAGCATTCAATAGTGCTACTATTGCCAAAGAAAAACGCTATATTTTTGGATCGATTATTGCAAAAATAACTTTATAAAACTTACTTGAAAATTTCAGCGCGCTGTATAGAATAGCGCCTCCATCTTGGAAGTGGTATGCCCACTTCCTTTTCTTCCGCGCACTACACTGCAACCTTCCCTCCCCCCGTGCCTAGGGTTCATCAATGGGGAGCGCGCCTGCTTGTGCACGCCCACTGATCATAGACCTGCGCATGCGCCGCCTCTGTTGCAGGTTGTATAGTCTGTGCAGGAGTGATGCATCATGGGAACTTTATTCACACAACTCAGCATTTTTTTTTTCCAGTTTGGCTTCTGAACTTCTAAACCATCGCTTTATGGGGAGACTTAAGGGCACCATTGAGACAATGGATGGTAAGCCTGCAGCTTGAGATTAACTCTTATGTAGCCTTTCCTTCTCCTTTAAAGACACCAAATCTAGCGCCAGGGCTGTTTTAAGGCACCAGTGGACCCTGGGCAAAATTTCATTGGTGGTCCTCCGCTACCCCAATAAATTTGTGTGAATAACCCTTATGTAAATTAAGTTCAATATAGTAATGCAGGCAGTGAAGAAAAAGTCTGAGTAAATGCAATGCCCAGGTGTGCCAACATCCCTGGCAACAAGAAAATGACAAAATGGTAATGCCACAAAAAAAAGATTTAAAAAAAAGGCTAAAATAACCATATTGTAGAGCTCCAGTTCTGCATTATGCTTCTGACAAAAGTTATGCCAGATAAAAGGTATGCTTTGTGGGTCCTAGGCAAATGCCCCTTTTGCCCATTTATTTAAACAGCCCTGTCTAGCGCCATTAATGAAACTCTCCATTGTACGGAAATTACTTTGTATTTCTCATAGCCTATACAGTGTCAGTATACACTAGCACAAAGCAAAAGATTGTTTTGTAAATGCTGTGAGAGGATACCTTTTTCAATTTTCTTACCCCATTACAGGGTTACTAATAAAAGACCTCATACCATACTGTATATGCATTATTTAATTCCAGCTATAGTTGCAAGCATTTGTAGAACAATGAGTATATGCTTACACCATTAGGTGACCTTGGCTGGGCTTAGAAATACACTATATGGTCAAAAGTGTGAAGACAACAACATCTTATTGCAAAACAAAGAGTAGTGGTTGAGCACAACTTTCCCCTTTTCCCCCTTTGCCACTTTTGTTATAGTTTATACAGGAGCAGTGGCCAGCTCCATGTTGTAGCCCCCACTCTTCCCAGCTACAGTCAGTTGATCCCAATGGAGCCAATAAAAGGGTAACCATATGGGGATTTTACCTTGAGCAAGAAAGTTGCAGGTAAAACTTAGTCCCTTGGCTAAACATATATTGAAGTAGTACTAATCTTAAATTAATTATATAAGTCAGTGTAGGACTGGCCAGAAGGGATGACTTTGACATAGTTGACCAGCTTAAATTATATATTGCAATGTATGGACAAACAATCCCTGTTTTGTTTAAAGGGGAGGGCATTTCTTAGTAGCTTAATGCACAGAATGTCTAAATGTCCTATTTATACATATTGATAATGGGTGAGTGCAGAGGATCTTTTTCTGCTGTCTATATGTATTTTGGGTCACAACCTCATTGCACCCCCGCCTAATGGTTTACAATGAAGTTGGATCTATCTTGTAGCTTACTCTTCTGGGAAGGCTTTCCACTTGCTGTTGGAACATTGTTACTTGGATTTGTTTTCATTAATAGATATATAAATACATTCATAGGTAAGAGCTTCATCACTGTTGTTGGCCATAAAGGTCTGATTCTTATAAGTTTTCTAATTCATCCCAGTTTGGTTAAGGTTGGGGCTCTGTGGAGGCCAGTCAAGTTCTTTCACTCTCATCTCAGCAAATCTTGCCTTAATTGGCCCCCAGTGCAGAGCCCCATTGACTGCTTTAAGCCCCACAGTTTGGGAACCATTGCAATATAGAAATAGCCAACAGATGGAAGTAAGTTTTCCATTATACCACTGGCAAACTGTTATATGGAAATAGCTAGCGATACTACCCCATACCAGAGACAATCCCCAGCACTTTTCATCTCCTATAATTTGTTTTATTCCTCTGTGCCAGGCCCAAGCCCAGACAGTGTTTGTTTGTATTGTGTGATTTGCAGAATAAAATGCATGCAAAACACATGCCCAAAAAATTCAATTCATGGTTTATTTATGACAACAATTTTATCAGCACAATGAAATAATGAAAAAATGTCCAATTTAAAACTCTGTGTAAACAAATCGAACAATATTCTGTTTAATAAAGAACAACAACCAGAATTTGCTTTAAAAAAGAGGCGAAAAAAAAAACAAACTTGGGTTACTGACACTTCAGACTGGAGTTTTTTTCTTAAACCTTTAAGGTTTCGGTTAAAGGGGAAATATGCTCCAAATATATTCTCCGATCATCTATATATAATTAGTATGAGGTTACTCTGCTGATAAAAATGTAATAATGTAATAATGCAATAACTTTTATATAACCAGCAGCTGGAGCAAATAGGGGTAACTCCTCCAGGCCCCCAGACCAGCCTCTGTAGGAAAGAAAAGGGTAGGAAGATAGTAGGCACAACAGAGAAAATGGTGATAGTAATACTTTATATCTTTATTGCAAATCCTGTAGCCATTCATATTGATGACAAAAGGCTTTACTAAGGAACAAACCTGTTCATTTACTTATTCTGAGGTCCCCAAGCCTGGCTGGATTAATAGGAGCCACCCCCATTCACATCCTCCTTCTCATTTTTAAAAATCTGTATTTCCTAGGCTCTAAGGCTCCTTTAGGAATGAAGGACATTGCATAAAGTGCACTTTTTTACATGCTAATTCCCATGTTTTTTTCTCGCAACACAGAATTTTGTGGGAATTCCAGCATTGCTAAATTGCATGTGTTGTGGTAAAAAAAAACACTAATATAGTTAGGTCCAGCTGGTGGTGATTTCAGGGTTTAATACATCCACTTGCAGGTAATCCATCAAAGAAGGCTTAGTGGACAATTGGTGCTCTCTGCAAGTATGCTCAAGTCTATTCATTGATAAACCTTTCTATCTTTTATACACTAGATCATATATGAAAAATAGTGCAATGTGCAAAGTGCCATGTTTTTTGCACTTTGAATGTAGCCTTATTTATTAATGTGTTCATTACATTGCTGGAGCTAGTTGTAAGCAGAAGAGTCACAAGACTAATTGGCACCCTAGGATCCAAGGTACCACATATCTTTGCTGCCTACTCTAGCTTTAGCCTTTCACATTCACAGATGAGCAATAAAGCAAGCAGACAAGGTTGGTAGCTATCAGGTAGGAGGAGGTAGTAAGAGTGGGGGGGGTGTAGGGAAGGTGGTGAGAAGGTAGGAGGTTGCTTGCTTGTCATTTAGAATGCAAAAGCTGGTGAACCCCAGCAGACACAAAGCAATAGGGAACCCTGTACTTACCTGCTTATGGCTGCCTTGCACCAATCTTAGTTGGGCACCAGATCAAGGTGCAGAGTGCAACTTGCACTTTCTATGGACTTATAACTCTAGATATTTGCAGTCCATTGCTATCAAGATATTGGAATGTCTGTATATACAAGATAGCTGTATAAAAAGTTTACATCTGTAATTGTTTGTGTACAGACAGCAATGTTTCTTATTGTTATGGGGGCGCTGTTGTATTTATGTTGTCCCCATCCCAGAGAATCTGTCTCTTGGATTATCTGTAGGTTGCAGGGAAAGCTGCAGTGTTTGTCTTGGCTGAGACTCCCTGCCAGCTGTCATTCTCCCCTTAGTCATTATCTGGTCGTCTCCAAAAATAGATTTTAACCGAAACTGGAAACAGAGTCCCAACGATCAAAATCATCTCCACACCCCTCCCTCCCGCCTGCCAGTTTTAATTATCAGCACTGGGTCGATTAGCTCAATTTTATGCCCCTAGTAATAACAAGTAAGATTTTCAGGTTCACTAGCTCCTCTTTGAAAATGAGAATGACTGAGCATTAAGGAACACAAACACTAACATGCAAATGGGTTTTGATATGAAAGAGCAAATCAGACATTTACAGGTATTTCATGGGAAAGCTTGATTAACCTTCAGGGAAACCTTCATAGCTGCAAGTGATTTTAAGTGAATGGAGGTTGTAATTTGCTAATACATAGTAACATAGTAACATAGTAAGTTGGGTTGAAAAAAGACATACGTCCATCAAGTTCAACCATAATGCCTATATATAACCTGCCTAACTACTAGTTGATCCAGAGGAAGGCAAAAAACCCCATCTGAAGCCTCTCTAATTTGCCACAGAGGGGAAAAAATTCCTTCCTGACTCCAAGATGGCAATCGGACCAGTCCCTGGATCAACTAGTACTAAGAGCTATCTCCCATAACCCTGTATTCCCTCACTTGCTAAGAATCCATCCAGCCCCTTCTTAAAGTTATATAATGTATCAGCCAGCACGACTGATTCGGGGAGGGAATTCCAGAACCTCACAGCTCTCACTGTAAAAAATCCTTTCGGAATGTTTAAATGGAACCTCCCTTCTTCTAAACGGAGTGGGTGCCCTCGTGTCCGTTGGAAGGACCTACTGGTAAATAAAACATTAGAAAGGTTATTATATGATCCCTTTATATATTTATACATAGTTATCATGTCCACAACGTTGTGACTTGTGACACTAGGTAGGAGTGGGTTCAGACATAATGAAGGCCATTTGTATTATAAAGGGATGACCCAAACTCAGGTTAGAATATATTTATGCTGGAGACACAAAGTATCCCAAACTGTGAAGCAGTGAATGGATGTCCTGTACAACTGGCCAACTGCTACAACAATAAGATGGAGACAATGCCAAATTGTGGCTTCAAAATGGTGTATGGGGGAGTATATACGATTAATAGGAATTCTTCCAGGCTGGGGCCCACTAGGACCTGAATATAGTAAGTAAGATACTTTCTTACTTTGGCAAGCCAGTCCATCCCTGTGGATACTTCTGAATTTACAGCAAGGTGGCTAAACTCAACGGGAGATTTTGGAGCAAGGTGTTAGATTGACAAAACGCATTCTGCAAGTCCTATGTAGTTGCATGGGTTAAAATATAGTGGGACTGATTAAAAAATCTGATGTGTAAACTACATGAAAGGATTACCAACCAACATAACATGCCTCTTGATAGGGACCGCTGCATGTCCAAGATAAAATCTGATGGTGTCTGACAGACTTTTTTTTTCTCATTGAAATACATTGACTGTCGGACATAGATGCAGGAACAAAACACTCCCTCCAACTTCATCTGATCCAACTTTTTAGTACAGCCTATAGAAATCAGATTTTGGAGGATCCTACAAATCTTGTGCTGTTGCATGATGTTGCGTGGTGTTACATGACAGGATCAGATATAAACTAACCCACCAAAAAATCTCCCATGGAGTTTGGCTGTTACACCAACATTAAAAAACAGTACATTTGTAACCTTGTCATGAGCTAAAGGGGTCCCTGGACACATGGTGGACAAACGGAAATGGATGCTTTAAGAATGTGTATTAGGTTTCTACTATCCACCAATTAGTCCCTATAAGCTTTATAGGTAAGATGATTTAGGGCTCTGGCACATGGGGAGATTAGTCGCCCGGATTGCCATCCCACTGTCGAAAATGTAAGTCGTCTGTGGGATGGCACATGCTGCGCAGGCGATTTCGGCAAATCGCCGAAAATGCCTCACAAGGCAACTTCGGCGATTTGCCGAAATCGCCTGCACAGCGTGTGCCATCTCACTGGCGACTTACATTTTCGCCGGTGGGATGGTAGTTCGGGGAGATTAGTCGCCCGCGAACAGGGAGATTTGTCGCAGGCGACTAATCTCCCCGTGTGTCAGAGCCCTTAGGTGCTACAGCCACAGCCATAATTTTTATAATCTCTTCCACTTCAGATAATCCACATAAGACACACTTGCAATAAATATTTACAAATCCTAAATAGCCTTATGATACATGGTGAGGACAAAGAAACATGGAAGACCATGAAATGTTCCTATATTCTTGACTGTTTACAAATGGTTTAAAAAATTTCTCTTTTAATACCAAGGGAAATGCTATTTGGTGTTAGTGAACCTTCAGCTTGAAAAGGCAGGACGTATTAGTCTTGTTAAACAGGGTCCCACAGTTCAGCTGATATAGTGCTGTGTACGTGTTTGAAGTCTACTGGGAAATCAAGTTGGTCATGGCTCAGAAGAAATATCAAGTTGGAGTGATGGGATATGAAAGGGATGTCACTTTGATCTACTGTGATCTACTTGCTAAATCACAAGCATAAGCTTGGCTTGGTTTACGCCCTTTTTCACACTTAGGGTGCACAGGAGGGGGAAGATTTATACAGATCCATAAATACACACTGAAACCTTGTGTTCCAGCATGTGTTGTCTTTAATACTGTGCAAATCATATTATGTCTTTAGGTCCCTATTTATTCAGGGAAAATTGGATTCGAAAAGCAGCCGATCACTCAAGCAGTATAATTGTGGCAAATATATTATATTACAGATTTAACAAACATAATCAAACCAGCTGGAGAGACAGACACAGTCATCCTGCATAGCGAGGCTTTGTTTCAGCATAGATGATGTTTTTAAATGTGTTCTTTAACTCTTGTCTGTCCTAGGAGTATTATTATTGAACAAAGAAATTTTAACATCTAATATTTATTTTGACTGAGTAATCCAGGAACGGGCCAAGATAAGCGAGAGATACCCAGGGTCGGACTGGGGGTTGCAGGGCCCACTGGGGCTCCCGCCCCAGGGACCCTGCAGGTGCCCCCGCCGGCCATGTCCCCTATATCCCCCCAGGGGCCCCCCTAAACCCCAGCAGGGTCCCCCACATGACGTTTACAGAGTAGGAACCCTTTAACATTGGCATCCTGTGAATGATGGTTGTCCACCATGTTCAATGGGCTTTCAGAAGCACTGCCCCATAAATAGATTCAGTCGTACCATCAATTGTGTTAGCTGTCCATTGAGATCAATCAAGGGTTATCCACTAATGTGGGTAAAGCTACCCGACACGATCAAAGATAGTAACCAATCAGCAATTAGCTTATAATGACCTGTTACAGTTAGGATAGGAGTCCTTGTGCCTAGTCCCGAGCGTATTCAGAGAGCCTTGGCAGTATTTGCATATAGACAATATTGTAAAATCTGCCTTTTGACTACACTATCATCCTAGAAAGGGACAATATGGGTGATCTGAGCAAGGCAAGCTGTATTTTCAATGTGCCCCCAGGCAATGTTCAGAGTAGGGCAACACTGGCGACACGCCCTCAAGCACTGAATAAAATTATTTTTTTTGCATTTAAAAAAGGGAGAAGATTAAGGATTAAGAATATTTGAAGCTTTAATTTATCTGACAGAAAAACCATTTAAAGGAGAGTTGCTGAGCTATCAGGCTCTGAGAATGAGAAGAGAAAGGAGCAGAGGGGAAATGTTCTAATATCAAAGGTTTACATGAAAGGGATTTTTGTGTTTGCATATCTGTATTAAGGGGCACCTTCCTTTCAAAGGGAGAGAAGCCTGAGGATAAAGGGTTTGTTTAAAGAGTCCGGCCTGTTTGAAACTAGTTGGTTGCTGTTTGGCTTACTATCTGCGAGAAGCTCTCTTGCTCCCATATTGAGTTGTTTTGACCCTGTATTTAATATTTAACTACAGTCTTGGTGAGAGTTAGAAGCATCCAAGGAAATCAGAGAGTCTGTAGTAATGATGAGTGGGTCATAAACACTGCAAATAGCACAAAAATACCGGCTTGTTTAAGCGGGATAAACCCTGCTGATTTTTAGTAGCAAACCATATAAACACTATGACCTAACACTAAACACTATGACCTGCAGTCATCCTGAGGGGCTCATACCTACACAAGCTCATGGACCCTTACTTGCGCTCTCCCCAAAACTGTCAGCGATGAGAGGGAGAGGCCTGTCACTGACATCACTACAGGGAGATCTCACTGCAATATTACAGTAAGGTAAGGTACAGGTGGTTTTAAAATATGTGGATACCAACAGCTGGACCCTTCCCTCTGACTGAACCTGCATTAGCAACAATACTTTGTGACCCAAACCTGTGGGTCCCATGGTTATCATTATTCTGTATTTGACACTAACCTTATTCTTTTTATCACTGGGCTGCATGAATCTGTGGTTACTTAGTATATATGTACAACTCACCTTGCCCTGTCTGGATAAAGTGCGTTTGGAGTGACCCATATTAGAAATATTTTACGTAACATCATATGAATCTTGTCTGAATAGGATCTGCCATTAGTTCATCTGAATTTTAACTTCTGTGTGAGAAATGGAACGGCAGATAAAGAGCAACAAACTGTTTTTATTACAAAACATTGTTAAAGCTGATTTTTATTTTAAGGCTGGCATGTCGACAGGGGCTATAAAGTTGGGTTAGGTTATTTTGGAACAATGCGTCTTGCTACAAAAATGATGTGCAGCGAAAAGTAGACTAGAAACTGGGGGCAAAACTTGCTCTTGCTTGTAACTAATGGGCACATTGCAACCATCTATTGGGCATCATGAACATTCTTACATGTCCTTCAACACCGAGTGTGATTTTGCAGGCACATATATATATATATATATATATAAATATGATGTAAATATAAAATATACAGGTATGGGAGCTGTTATCCTGAATGCCCTGGACCTGGGGTTTTCTGGATAAAGGGGTCTTTCCATAATTTGGATCTTCTTACATTAAGTCTTGTACATATAGGGACTGATTTATCAAAGTATAACAGGTCCGAAATACAAAACATTTTTATTTATTTGTACTGTGCATATTTTCTGCAATTTTTTCATACATTTGCGCAGCTTTTTCATACTTTGCACGACTTTTGCGCACTTTGCGACAAAATTTGTGCAACAAAATCGTATTGTTTCCAATTTGTTATGAAAGTTTCGGATTCATTCAAGCTTCGGTATCGTGGGCCAGGTTGACCCTGCAGAGTGCCATTGAGTCCTATGGGAGGCTTCCAAAATTATGCACAGAAGAATCAAAGTCAGAAAGGTTTTTCCGCCGTTTACGATCGTTCAGGTACAAAAATTTAGGGACTTTCGGATCGCCAATATTATATTATCGTGACTAATACGATTTTTTCATAAGCATTTTCATGATATTTGTGATCATCAGAAATTAACGTATCTAATCCGAATTTTACCCACTTCGGGATTCGAACTTGTACTTTGATGAATCAGCCCCTAAGTCTAATTAAAAATAATTTAATCATTATTTAAAGCGAATAGGATTGTTTTGTCAACAATAAGGATTATTAATTATATATGTTAGTTGGGATCACTGTTTTATTATTACAGAAAAAAAAAGAAATAACTTTTAAAAATCGGGAATTATTTCATTAAAATGGAGTCTATAGGAGATGGCCTCCCTGTAATTCATAGCTTTCTGGATAACAGGTTTTTGGATAACGGATCCTATACCTCTAAAATATATACCCCACTAGGGGTCCTGTACAAAGGGAGGGAGAATACAAAATCTCCCTGTTTTTACCCACAACAACATTTTGTCAAAAAATTCTAGCATTATTTTGGGATCTCTAAATAATATGCACTGCAACTGGCGCAATTATGGCACTAGCATTCAGTTATTTTGATACCTTACAGTGTTTAAAAATAAAGTTACATTTCCAAGAGTCTGGGAGTTTTAGCAGATTACTTTTACCAATTTAAAAATAGACTTTTGAAGCTGCGAGTTGTGATAAAATCCTCCCAGGGTCGGCTCTGTCTCAAAGCAATATCCAGATAACATTTACACACCAGGCACTGGCTAGAGATGTGTATTTACTCTTTAGTTCAGGACCAGAATCCAAGGGGGGAGATCTGGGTCCCCAAAATACATGCGCTCATATGCAACACACAGTACCTTACACAAAATGACAAGCCTTGATCAAGTTCCTTTACAAACACAGCTTCAGTGTGAAAGTGCAATTTCAGTTGCAATACACCATGTTTATTTTTTACCCATAATGCTGTGTTTTCGTAATTGTGGCCATGTGCAAACTTGTACCTGCCACCACTGCATCAAATGTGATTGTGAGTTTGTGCATTTTTAACAATCAGACACACTTGCACAATTGCAATGTTAAAATTATGTCCCCATCTAGAATATGCTGTTCAGTTTTGGTCTCCAGTGCTCAAACGGGACATTATTGAGTTAGAGAGGGTCCAGAGAAGGGCAACTAAGCTGGTAAAGGGTATGGAAAGTCTCAGTTATGAAGAAAGACTGGCCAAGTTGGGTCTGTTTACACTGGAGAAGAGGCGCTTAAGAGGTGACATGATAACTATGTATAAATATATAAAGGGATCATATAATAACCTCTCTAATGTTTTATTTACCAGTAGGTCCTTCCAACGGACACGAGGGCACCCACTCCGTTTAGAAGAAGGGAGGTTCCATTTAAACATTCGGAAAGGATTTTTTACAGTGAGAGCTGTGAAGTTGTGGAATTCCCTCCCCGAATCAGTCGTACTGGCTGATACATTATATAGCTTTAAGAAGGGGCTGGATGGATTCTTAGCAAGTGAGGGAATACACGGTTATGGGAGATAACTCTTAGTACAAGTTGATCCAGGGACTGGTCCGATTGCCATCTTGGAGTCAGGAAGGAATTTTTTCCCCTCTGAGGCAAATTAGAGAGGTTTCAGATGGGGTTTTTTGCCTTCCTCTGGATCAAATTGTAGTTAGGCAGGTTAGGTATAGGCATTATGGTTGAACTTGATGGACGTATGTCTTTTTTCAACCCAACTTACTATGTTACTATGTTACTATGTCTGTCCATGAGTCTTTGTATGTATGTATGTATAACTTTATTTATAAAGCGCCACAAGGGTACGCAGCGCTGTACAGTCTTACAATATACACAATTACACACAGGGAGGACAAGTGATATAATAAATAAATACAATAAATACATATATGTATATATATATAAGTGCCATGTGGTATGAGACACAGTAGGAAGGAGGTCCCTGCCCCGTAGAGCTTACAATCTGAGTGGTTGGGTAACATACAGGCACAAACTGGAAGGTAAGAGTGCATCAGGTATGGGCATTTGCCCTTAAGCGCAGGACTGGGCAAAATAATGTCTTAGTGCTCCAGAAGGTAACAGCTGAGTTTTTTCGTAAAGAGAGTGGGTGAGTTTTCCCTACGGAGGGATTCGGGGATAGAGTTCCAGAGGTAAGGAGCAGCGAGATAGAAAGGTTTAAGACGAGAGAGCGCAGTGGGTGTGGATGGTGTAAAGAGACGGAGGCTCTGAGAGGAGCGGAGGAGACGACCAGGAACATGTAGGGAGACCAGTGAAGAAATGTAGTGAGGAGCAGAGGAGTGAAGGGCTTTGAATGTCAGCAGAAGGATTTTGTAAGCTATCCTTTGCTTGACAGGCAGCCATGCTAGTGATCTTAATTGAGGCTGAGCAGGATCCCTCTTAGGAGAGAGCAGGAGGATCCTGGCAGCAGAGTTTAAGATTGATTGCAGGGGAGAGAGGTGGGAGTCTGGGAGGCCGGTTAGTAGGAGATTGCAGTAATCTAAGCGGGAAAGGATAAGGGCATAGATTAGTGTTTTAGCTGTTGCTTGTGAAAGAAAGGGGCGTATCTTGGCAATATTGCGGAGGAAAAAGCGGCAGGTTTTGGCAGTGTTATTAATATGGTTAGAGAAGGAGAGTGACTGGTCAAAGATAACCCCAAGGCAGCGTTGCTTGTGAAAGAAAGGGGCGTATCTTGGCAATATTGCGGAGGAAAAAGCGGCAGGTTTTGTCAGTGTTATTAATATGGTTAGAGAAGGAGAGTGACTGGTCAAAGATAACCCCAAGGCAGCGTGCAGAATTTACAGGGTTGATGGTCATGCCATCAATAGTAATGGTGAAAGGAGGAGGAGGGCCAGGTTTGGGCGGGAAGACCATGAGCTCTGTTTTAGCTAGGTTAAGTTTGAGCTGGCGTCGGTTCATCCAGGAGGAGATAGCCAGGAGGCAGTTACCAATCTGGGTTTGAACATCAGTGGTTAGTGCAGGGGTGTCTAAATATATCTGGATGTCATCTGCATATAAGTGGTATTTAAGACCAAAAGAAGAAATAAGGTCTCCTAGAGAGAGAGTGTACAGGGAGAACAGCAAAGGACCAAGCACAGAGCCCTGAGGCACCCCCACACTAAGCGAAACCGGGGTAGAGGATTTGTTAGTAAGAGCGACAGAGAAGGAGCGGTTAGAGAGATAGGAAGAGAACCAGGATGCTGCTTGATCCCGGATCCCCAGAGAATAGAGAATTTGCATAAGAATAGAATGGTCGACAGTTTCAAAAGCAGAGGAAAGGTCTAGGAGAATGAGGACCGAGTAGCGTCCTTTGGCCTTGGCAGTCTGGAGATCATTTGCCACTCTACATAAGGCCGTCTCAGTGGAGTGCGCAGGCCGAAAACCAGACTGCATAGGGTCCAGCAGATTATGGGTGCAGAGGAAGTTAGTTACATGAGAAAAGACAAGACGTTCTAGGAGTTTAGAGGCTAGGGGCAGGAGAGAGACAGGACGATAGTTAGAAAGGCAGGATGGGTCCAGTGTAGCCTTTTTAAGAATGGGTTTGACACATGCTTGTTTGAAGAGAGAGGGAAAAGTACCAGAAGCCAGAGAGGAATTGAATATGTGAGTAAGTTTTAGTAGGGACGAGGGCATAGGATCCAGCGAGCAGGTAGTAGGCGGAGAGGATCGGAGAAGCTGAGAAACTTCAGACTCTGTTACGAGACTGAAGGAGCTGAATAGGGAGAGAGGAGATTTAGGAAGGTTGAGATTACTGGTATCTGAGGGTTGGGAAAATTGTTTGCGGATAGAATCGACTTTGCTTTTAAAGAAGTCAGCAAAGTCCTGGGGGGTGTGTTCAGATATGATTAATTCATTAGGTGAAGGATGAAGTAGCGCATTAAATATGGAGAATAAGCGCCGCGGGTTTGATTTATTATTATTTATAAGTGTGTTATAGTATGCTTGCTTGGCCTGGGATAGGGCAGTATTGAGGCACACCATAAGAAATTTATAATGGAGGAAGTCAGCTTTAACGCGTGATTTCCTCCAAATGCGCTCAGCAGATCGTGCACAGGAGCGCAGAAATCGTGTCTGAGGGTTAAGCCAGGGACGGGGATTGCGGGCACAACTGCGTTGGGGCTGCAGGGAGGCATGGGTGTTAATTGCAGATGATTTAGGGGCTAATCTACTGCGCCTATTTAGCTAGCCCGTAGTAGGTACCCTGGAATTACCATCGGGTTCATGTTGGAGCTGGCTTCAGGGTTCCAGGCTTGTGTCAGGTGACTGGACAGATGCAATTGCGTTTGTCACAGATCTAAAGTGTAAAGGAGTGTGTTTCAGAACAAAAATGAATGGAGTCTATATGCACAAGTATTACATTTATTTTTATACCACTGTACTTGCAAGTGGATTTGCAAATGGGCCCTAAAGTTTTCACCAGGTCAAGTAAACTGCAGCAATCAGTTCGCATGTAGCTTTTATGCATGTTTGAAAGCAAACATTAGATTGGTTAATATACTGTATATTCATACCAGATTCTTTTTCCCCATGTTGAAACTTTCTGTGTTTATATATTTAAAACTACCTATCTGCCTAAATAATGTATCCACTATTGTTTTTTTGATAGCACTGTGAAGCACTGTTTAAGGGTGAAGACACATGGAGCTACTAGTAGCAGCAACTGGTCACAGCTACTAAAATAGACAATGCAGATCATTTACTGATTATTGTCTCTTAGCAGAGGCAATTCTCAGTATTGTCTATTGCAGGGAATTTTCTGGAGTTTAGTAGCCGTGACAAGTAGCTGCTACTAGTAGCTCCGTGTGTCTTCGCCCTAACAGACCATGGACAACAGGTTACCATTCCAAGTGACCCAAGTGATCAATGTCTACTAGTGGGGTTTACTACTGTGGCCAGCTAGGCAGCAGCCTGCATGCATCACACATATAGGCCCTGCTCTCTATCACAATAGTCGCTGCACATAACTCTAACACCCCAACTTGCTTTGTCAGATACCACCTGAACATCGAGGTACCTGGCTAGCAAGGGAGCCCAGTCTGCCTGTATGCATTACAAGGAAATGCAGTATTTTCTGTGTATAGGGCTAAGGGGTAAACAGAAGCATGAACTAGTTCTAAGAAAGTGACACACCATACTGTGTCTGTAATTTATACAGAACACAGACTTGGTGTATACTGATTTCCCAAGTTTCTGAACAAATTTTTGAGGCCCTGTCCAGCTTTCTTTTTCTTATTTTCCTGTTTTCCTTTAAATACTCAGGCCCTCTTTGAGCCATTCCTGAGCTGCAAAGTCAGCTTTAGAGACTTAGTGATCAGTTTGCTACAGCTAATGATATATTCCTAATAAATCCCAGTTAAACCCCAGTGTTCTTACCTCAGCACCGATAATGTGCCACAAGTTACAAGATGCTTATTTAATTAAAAAGAAAAGTGCAGTAAAAATGTTGTATTATTAGACAGTCTTGAATATGTGTGCCTGCAGGAGTGGGCAAATAATTCCCCCTGATATTGAAGCACACAAAATTCCATATGAGAAATGATTGTTTAATTAGCACACACTTCAACTAAACCAGATACCTGCCGTGTGTAGTTTGCCAGGTGTTTAGGAACTATACCTCCTATTAAGCAATTCCCATGATACTGCAAGCTGTAGGTCTACAAATTGAATATATAAATTCAAGGATATAATTACTTGACAATTGATGCTCTGTTTGCTCTTCAGATATGGTTTTGAACCTACACAAGTAGGGCCTCTGCAATTCAAGACAAGGTAGGGTTATGCAACACAACATAACCCATAAGCCACTAAAGGCCAAGATCCAATAGGTCCACAAAGACTTTAGTACATAACTCCAGTAAGGCCAAGAGCATGTGCAATCTGTGCAACCAAGGCAGGGCCATCTAAGTTTAAGACCAGGGATAGACTTGCGATCTTACTCACTAAAGACCTTTGAAAAGATGTACAACAGCTGTCATTCAAGGCCATGCAACCTACACAACACATGTATGGGATCTTTAGTCAAACGTGTGAAAGAACTATTTATACTACATAAAGCTCCTGTTTAGGATCTAGTAGAGTGGGGCAATCTACACAACTGAGGTAAAGCTTCTGCAGTATAAGGCTTGCAACCTTCTTAATCAAGACCTGGAGGTGATGTGCAACCTATACAAACCTTATGCCACTGCAGTCCAAGACCTGGTGGGGAAGTGCAACCTACATAACTTGGGTTGTTGAAGTTAAAAACTTGGTAGGGCAATGCAATCTAAACAAATCATGTGGGGCAGCTGCCATTGAAGTGATGCAACCTAAATTACTTTGGTATGGCAAGTTCTGTGCAAGGCAATGGAAGCTACACAATGCATGTAGGGCAGCTGCATTCCAACATGTGAAAAAGCTGTGTAAACTACACAGGGCTTCTGCAGTTCAGGACCTTGTAAAGCAGGCAATCTACACAACCAGGGTAAAGCAGGAAAAGCCATTGCAGTTCAAAGCAGGGTAGAGCCTTGTAACATACTTAGTCAAGGAAGGGGCTGATGCCATTTATACAGCATAATAGAGGGACATAGGAAGATTATTGTGCAATTAAATAATCTTGTTCTATATAATCTATATTCAGTTGCCACTGGCCATGGGGAGCTGAGATAAATATTTATTGTATTGTGTTGCTTTAAACCATACATGCTATTGCCAGACTACAGTAACCAGCATGCATTAACCCTTGATAATAAGTTGGAGTATGTTTTGAGTTGTAGTCATTCAACATCTGCTTTTAAGGCTGATCAAAAATTGTCATGGTAGGTGTATGTTCTCTTTAAGATTTAAACAACCTGCAGTAGCAGTCTGTATTTGGGTCACATTAGCCAATATTTTTGGTTGCCTTTGAGCTCACGTCTGACAGAAGAACCTGTGTTTGGTGTTCACGGACCCATCAATCACTGCATGCAGTTTTATTGTACTATTTGTTCTGCTCCCATTAGACAATTGCTTTGCAATCTTTCCCTTCATTCCATGATTCTAATTGCATAATTGAGCAGCCAAAATCTCATTTTTCTAGGAAGCTCTAACCATTAGCATCTTAATGAAATCTTTAATAAGCTGCTTGTGTGCATTCATATCATGGGCTTCATTGAAGACCATGACCAGAGACAATACCCCAGTGGCTAGGTTTGGGTTCGGCTCTTGATAACCCTGAAACATCCGTCTCATCCATGCTGATTAGCAGGGAAATTTAAACCCCTGTTTACTCTGTCTTCCCTTTGATATCCTTCCTACATAGGCAATTGCATATAGTATATGAGTAATCCTTAAAAGAGGAGTAATCCTTCCCTAAAATTGACTCTTTTGCACCCCTAGCTCTCAAAAGTAAATATCCCAACCTAATTACATATGCAGGAGTATTCTCCAATGTAACAGATTTATATTGGTTCAGCAACCTTGTCTTTGTGTCATGGATGAGGTGGAGAATCAGTTATAGATCCCAACGCAGTTGTTGATGATCAGCCCATACTGACACCAAGTTATCTCAAGATGGAGACCCGAAGCCGTTGAAGTGGAGATTGGCTGGCGAGGTCTATGCATATTACTAGGATTTGAATAAGTGGGAGGTCAGACAGGCTGAGGGTCAGGGCAGGCAAAACAGGAATCAGGCAGGGCATCAAGTTCCAATCAGGCGAAGTCAGAACAGATGGGAGTCTGGAAAAATAACCAAATAAACAGCCAGGATATTAGAAGGGAACCAACTTGATACCAAAGCAAGAAATGGAATGCTTGGAAACCTCCAGGTGTGCAGTTTAATTTGCGTCACACTGCACACTGTGTTGCAGCATGACATGTGACATATTTAAATGGGCACCATGTTGCCTCACACGATAATGCACAGCGAATTGCGTGATGATGCATATAAACATGCATATTAATGGCACTCTGGGGTAATCAAAGGGAGACACCTTAAGAAGTCTTCTTACACTCCCAGATCCGAGTTCTGTGATCAATAGAGCAGGTTCAACCATCAGCTATATGCATTGCTCTTGCCCATCAGGTCCCCACAATACAGTGCATGGTTGCAAGATGATTACAAAAGGTATGTTCCAAGGACTGTAACTGGGTTGCATAGGGCTGCTGGCAGTGGAAAATACACAGTAGCCCCATTTTAAAATAAAGTAATATGGAACCAGGCTTTTAGTTGCCCTTTAGTATGTGTGTGTTTTTAGATGCACATGGGATGATCACAGGCATTTTTCCTTACTAAAAATTCTCTCTCTTTTACCCTAAGACAGAAATGCAGTGGACAAAACACCCTAAATTTTCCCCCAATAAAAACCCTGAAGGGATGGATATCCAAGTTGCTTTTGGAATACAAAACCTTTGTGCAGGCTGATAAATGCAGGTCATCGAGCCTGTCACCTTTAGTGTCTAATGGACTCGTGCCCCTTAATATGCTGCTGCTGTTTGTCACTGGTAATGTATGAGGTAATAATAGAGTCTGGGATGGAGCAAATTCACCTTGAGCTTTGTGTTATTTATGATTATGCTGCCATGTTTACACAATGCCCCCAATGCCATGTTTACACAATGCTCTTGGCCTGTGTAATCCCTATCCTAAGCTCCTTCATACCCTTTAGCTGGCATGCAATCAGGCAGCCATTAGAACTCAATTCAGAACAAAGACTGATGTGTTGAAAGTACTATAAGCAGAACATGCTTCAGTGCTTAAAGCAACTCAAGTCTACAGCACATAAAATTAATTTTGGGCATTTTGCCACTGCATTCTATAAGTGTACAAAACACAGACACAAATCACCTGAAATGATCCTACTGCTAGTAAAGGTAATCACACTAGCTTCTAGTTTCAGAACCAGTAGGTTCAGTTTCAGTCATTAGACAAGCCGGGAAACCTTAATCAGGCAGCACTTTTGCAAGGAAGACTTTAGAATTGGTCCATGATATCCCCCCATACTGGCAATGTGCAGGACAAAATCTGGTTTGTTGTGAAATGTCTATTGTGGGGGCTGGTAAGGTGCAGTAAATTATTTGTTTGGGCAAACAGGCTGGAATGCAGGTCAGCATGTCTGGATTGGCCATAGATTTGCCCAAGCAGATCAGCACAGGTTTCTAAACACACCGAAAGCCTTTAGTGATATAAAGGCATAATTCTCACTGGAGGTCCCTCTTGTGCCAGCTGGGCTAATGGTCTTGGAGAACTTGAAAAAAGTGTTTCTATGCAGTGTTGCTATAATAATCCATTTCATGGGTGCTGGACTACTTTTAATCATTGTTGGAGTTGTAGTCCTGCAACATTTGGGTTGAATAACACTTCTATGAAAGTCTCCTTCAAGAATGCATCCTTGTTGTTGCCAGACTTCACCTCCAAACATGCTTAAACCATTCATAATGTATTGTATTATGATGGGGGTTGTAGTAAAGGCACATTGGGTCAAGCAACACTTCCTTTGAGGATTATCATGCTCTTTACATCCCTTGCTATATTATCTCCCTTTTTCTCTACTCTGCAGGGGCATCATGAGTTCCTGATTTGGCTCCTCACCATGTTTTAATGTGCAGCGCAGTGTGACTCTGTGTTCCCCACATGACAAATCCCAGTTTAACACACTAAATTGCTCCCCCTGGGTCCATCTATCAACAAACTCTGGGCCAGTTGCTGACACACTCTCAGTCTGAAACATATGGGGGCTTTTTTTTTGTACATAGCACATCTGTTGCTTAAAAATACTAAGTGAGCTCCTGTGAGCGCTTCCTCTTCCTTCTGCTGATCCTGACTCTTTATTGAATTTTTGGCAGTTACAAAGCAGTTGTGCATTTTGCTTTATATTCTATTCTTTATTCATAGGGGAACGTTAAAGGGAAAGTATGCCATCTGCTTTTTAAAAAAATGAAAAGTGCAACTGTTTGCAGTTCCTGCAGTCAGGCTCTTTTTCAGGATACATGACCTTATTAGATACATGACCTTATTAGATACATGTAAGTACCTTACATTTCTTAAAAATCACAACAGTATTCTGAATGGTATTGTGAATTAAAGGAAATGTAAACTTCAAACTGAAAAGCTTCCGGGCACCAGCCTGTCCTACATCGCATTCCCAAATCAAGGTGATTAATATGAGGTTGGTAGTCCCTTTACGGCTAAAACAATTTTTAAAGGGAAGCTTTACACGAGATGGTGGAACATCGTTGCTGGGATTTGATTCCCTTCATACTGTTTGTAAGGGGTTGTTGTACTGATGTTGCGGATCAGGCATGGCTAGCATTGGCATTGGCTCTGTGCAGGCCAGTCCAATCCTTCCACTTCCATCTCTGCAAACACATTTTATATGGACCTTGCTTTGTACATAAGGGCATTATTGTACTGGAACAGAAAAAGGTAAATCCCAAAATGTTGCCACAAAATCGGAACCATATCAGGAAAAATGTCACTATATGATTTAGTGACATATGTGGAGCATGCTGGGAGTAGAACTTGGGAAAACCAAGGTTATTATAAATATTTTTTATTTCCCATATTCTGCAATGATTTTTAAGTAACAGCATTAACATCTCCCTTACTGTGAATAGTGAGGAATGGCTGGTCCTTGTATTTTAATGGGGCATTCAATATTTCATTCACTTCACCAGCTCTAACGACTAAAGAAACCAACCTTAACAACAGAAGCAGGAGTCTTAATGGAAGATCCTCATGTATTATGTGGGCTGCCAGCAGTGCTATCAGAGATGGATTTCTAAAGCAACACAAAATTTTTCCAAATCTTTCCAAGATTTAGAGACGGTTTACATACCCTTAAACATTAGGGTGGCCTTTCATGAGTGCCAGCTGATTAGAAATTTTATATTACAATATTATCATTAAAATTTGTGTCTCTCCTTTCTGCCTCTTTGTTCTTTTTGTTTGAATTTAAGATCCCTGTGTGGCAAAATATAATCCAGACTATGTAAAACAGCAGCTGTTATTTATACACGCAGGCAATTAGCAATAATTTCCTTCTGCGCTCCTGTTTATATTGCTCTCCAAAAGTGAAATGAGATCAAGAAGCACTAGAGATCTCTTAACCCCAGCCAATGAGTAGGAAATGACAAAAAGTGGGACGTATGGACAATTAATAGCTATTCTCTGTTAGCTTAGTCATTTGCTCTTACAACTCAAGCATTAAACAATCGGACAAGTGCTGTAAGGAACAGGTTTAGAGTTATACAAGTTAGGCATATATCTTGAATGCAATGTAGGCGAATAAGGCGGGGGGGTTAAAGGAGAATGCAAGTCAAAATTTAAAAAGCATACTGCCCAATAGTCCTCCTATTGTTTAGTAAAAACGCCACACTTTTGGCTCACCTAATCAAATATTTACTCAGTCACACTTACTTTACATTTTCTAGAACAGGCAGCCATCTCTACAAAGGTATTCTCCCTTCCTTTCCCTCCTTGCTTCATACTGCACATGTGTTTCATTCCCTCCTTTAAGGCTAAAATTCCCATTCCATTTCCATACCCAGGGCACATCATGACAAATTGTAACAGAGGAAAGACTGGCACATATGGAAAGGGTGGGGAGGCGTAAATTGGGAGGGATTGGCCAATGTGAAGAGTGATAAAAAAAAGGTGAGACTGACCCATGGGTAGAGGGATAAAAGCAAATAGATTGATTTAAAAAGAGAAGGGGGTAATAGGGGAAAGAATGGCTCATTGGGGAGAGAAATACGTTGAGAGATTGGCCTTTAGGGAGAGGGATAAAAGAGAGACATTAACTTATGGGATGGCATATAAAAAAGGGGAAAGACTGGCCTATGGGAAAATAGAGAATTTGGTGAGTGGGGAACAGGGGCAAAAAAAAAGGAAATATTGGTTTGTGGGAGACCAAAGAGGAGAGATTGGCCATTGGGAAAGGTTTACAAAGGGGTGAGACTGGGCCAAGATTAGTCCATAGGTAATTGGGGTTGGGGGGGAGATTGGTGCAAAAGAGTCAGATAAATAGGGAGATATCTGCATATTGATAGATTAAGAAAGTGGCAAGAATGTTATAAAGGCAGGAGAGATTGGCCCATTAGCAGACTGTGAAAAGGGGAGAGATTGGATTGTGGTAAAGGGATCAATAAGGGAGATATGGAGAAAGAAGGGAGTGATTGTAACTGTATATAGGAGAGGCATGGGGAGAGAATGGATTGAATAGGGATAAAAGGATAGAGATTGGCACAGATACAGGAGAAAAACCCCTGTGAGCAGAAAGGTCACTTATGGAAATATCTCATTTGCTTTTATTACACTCTTCAAAGACTGCTCATTTTCCCTTTTCTTTGAAGAATTGACTTGTACATTATGTCTCAGTCACATAGGGGCCTGGGCATGCAGTGGCTGAGGAAACACAATTTGCTGTGACTCACAGGATATCTACCTGCTGGGTAACCCTCTATTCTTCACCACAACTGCATTTTCCCAGCAGGTAGAGCATAGGGACTGCATGACACATGAAGCCTCCATTCCTATCAAATTTTATTGAATTAAGTCATCAGGAGAAAAACATGCTTGCTATTAAAGCTGGAACAATGAAGCCTTCTAGAGAAGCAAATCTTATATGGAAGAAAAGGTTTAAACCAATATATCAGCAGGGACCTTAATTCAGCATCTAAGCAGAGCTGGAAAGGGCAGTTGCTCCAGTCAGACTTTGCCATAGCTTGTCAGTGGTATACATTGGTTATTACTTCAAGATATAGTTACAAAGTAATTTGGTTAAAGAAATATAAGCTGTACTTATAATTCAACCTTTTAGTGTATTGACCATCATCAATATCTCCTAATTTTTAAATATTTTAATAAGGGAACAGGAAAGAGTGGCATAGGGCTTTTTTTTAACTTTACAGACAACCCTCACAGAGGCAAAAAGTATACCCATTCACCAACAGGTGAATTAACTTGTCCAAGGTGTAAAGGATTTGCTTTAGAACAAATAGTCATTCTCCTCCAAATCTCACTCTAAGGGCTCTGGTACACGGGGAGATTAGTCGCCCGCGGCAAAACTCCCTGCTCGCGGGCGACTAATCTCCCCGAGTTGCCTTCCCCCTGCCATCCCACCGGCGAACATGTAAGTCGCCGGCGGGATGGCAGACGCGGCGGCGCGATTTCGCGCAAATCGCCGGAAAAGACTCGCGAGGCTTTTTCGTCGATTTCCCGAAATCGCCCCGCCGTGTACCAGAGCCCTAACTGGCCTCCAAGCTGCAAGACCCCATAGCAGTGCTCTGGGCACCTTTTGTCGAGTGCTTTGGTTAGGAATGCTCTGCTTTGCTCTAAAGATGGCTGCGCCCATGGCCCCAGCATGATGCTGGTGCACTGCATGGTGCATATGCCTTTCTTAATTAAGTCCCTGGGTGTGCCTAAATTGCTATTTTGATTTGATATTATGGTTCCTAAATTTTCTGCTTTGTGTCTGCCGATTGCTGCATGCCTCGACTTTTGCCTGGATTAGGACCCTTGGATACCGTTTATTGCTCTATTTGAACTCAGTTTCCTCCTTGGTCCAGACTTGGTAAAGACCTGAGAACACCTTCAGGGAAACCATTCCTACAGTTTTATATTAATGGATAAAAAGAAGCAGGTGAATCAGCATCTCTCTAAAAAAACTAAAGGGGGGGGGGGTGTAGTTCAGAGCCACTGAAGAGTTTTCTAGAGAGACTAAGTCTGGGAAAGAGGTCCCTATGACCATAGACTAGCTAGTGAAGGTTGAGATCAGACGGACAGTCAAAGGAGCACGTAGAACAGTGATCCCCAACCAGTGGCTTGTGAGCAACATGTTGCTCCCAGGGGCCTCAAAGCTGGTGCTTATTTTTGAATTTCTGGTTAGGAGGCAAGTTTTGCTTGCATAAAAGGCCAGTGTAATGTCAAACAGAGCCTTCTGTAGGATGTCCTCATAGAGGCTATAAAATAGGCAATTACAGCTTTTATAGGCACCCCCAGAAGCTTTTTTCATGCTTGTGTTGCTCTCCAACACTTTTTCCATTTGAATGTGACTCACAGGTATAAAAGGATGGGGATCCCTGACGTAGAGTACAAGTTTTATGAGGGATCATGCAGTTTGCTGTATTCCCCTTGAAAAGCTTTGCTATAACTGCTCCTTATCTTAGTTTTATAAAAAGTGTAAATGCTTAACTCTTAACTGTCCTGACTTCTGAGGGATAGTGTCAAATTGTAAACCATTAAAAAGGTGTTGGTTTACTAGAAAATGAGGTTAATCTAAGGCATTTCTTGGAACTGGGCATGTCTAGAGCATATAAGGGCTTGGCCAATATTGCCCCTTTTTTGTAATCTCAAATGTTTGAAGATTTGTATGTGGCAAGGAGTGCAACCTGTGATCTACTACGAATAAGCTATTAAGGTGTTAATTGGTGACCAAGAGAGTGTAACTATATTTCCATTTCTTTTGGATAATGGGATTTGGAGCACAGAGCTAATGATCTTGCCCCTGTGACTCATGCTTTTAGATTTAGCAAGCCGTGGGGCTGCTGGGTGTTCTGTGGAGTAGATCAGATTAGACATTGCTGAAAAGCTTACATGCCAAATTTAGTGATTTCTTTTTACTTAGCACAGACAGGCTACTCCGTTCCTCAGCTCTCATTATCTCTCCATTTAATGTCTGAATTTTTTGATAAAGGAGCAATTTCTGATGTCCCCTAAGACTAGCATAGCCACCACTTACTGCTTTCCCTTTATTATTTAGAAGAGATTTTTGCCAAGTGGCCATGGGCATTTAGATTCATGTCATTTTCTGGGCCATTAAAGAAATTTTGAGCAAATGTGCATATCCCATCAGTGGAAAAAAAGCAGTTAACTAATGCATTGCATGCCTTTTATTTCCAGCCATCCAACTGAGGTGCATTACAACTTTCAGCATCCTTCAGCTAATCATTGATTCGGTTATGCTTACCTAGAACAGCCCCCTTTACATTTTGCCAACCTCTGACTCTTTCTTTTCCCCAGCTCCTGTCCTTTTCTCCTTGGCAATACACAGTAATAGTCATTATATCACCTGCTGTTTTCATTCTTGGAGGATGTCGATTGAAAGCAACCTAATCTCTACTTGCACTAAATGCATTGTTTTCTGCGTTTGTGGTGTTTTGGCAGAGATGAATTCCCATCTTTGATTGCTGGCCACAGCTTGACATTTATATCTCGCACAAACTACCCCATTGCTCTCCATAGTTCTTTAAAGCAGGTGGTCCACACCTAATTACTGATGCAAAAATGGGATCCAATGGGAATCCTGCTTGCTCTTTTTGTTCTGTTTTTGTGACTGTCACTGGTTTCTCCACCCTGCATATAAACTGCACTATATTTTGCTTACAGTAAAATATCAACAAGCTCGTTGTGTTAGAGACCACTATTCATAGTCTACTTAATGGGGAAAGTAATAACTAATAAATATCTATGCAATAAAAATTGTAAATATGCAGCAGATCACTGGAACAATGCTGTTTCACTCAAAGGAGAAAATCCCCTCTAAGTGTGGATTTAAAGGGGGCATACATCTGCTCAAAGGTTTCCAGCCTACTGCAAATGACGACATGCTCTCATATATTACCAAGAGTTGAATGTGCCTGGCTCTGTAGGCTAGCAAGGGTGGATTTTGAAAAACTGTTCCCCAGTTCTGGTGGGCCAACAGTCTGATGAATGTAAAAGGATCCTCCAGTGGGAAACCTGCCTGCCCTGTGTACGGCCCCACAGCAGCCCGCTATATCTCCTGCTCCCCCCCTCCCCTGCAGCCACAGGGTCTGATTTCTCTGTAGTTACACCCCTGTTTCTGCAAGCTAAAAAATTACACCGTAATCCAGAGGATTTCAAGTACATCTTGCCCGTGCCTGCCCTGCCCCCTTGCTTTGCCATATGTTTCACTACTTTGGACAGATATCAAAGGACTCCAGTTGATGAGTCTATGATTTAAATGAAGCAGGTAAGTTTGGTTTTGGGTGCAAATTACTGACAATGTGCTACTGCACGTGACCAGGGCTCAAATTACGGTGGCATCAGAAAAATATGGGTGAGTTGATGTGTCTAATAATCTCCCTTTGTCAGCAAGATTGCTGGCATTGTGCTTAGGGGTGGCTTTCATAGGAGAATGTGTCATTTCGGGAACAAATGAGAAAGTTTAATTTAGATTTATGCAGACTTTAATATATGTCTGGTTAAATACAAATGAGGTGGAAACTTTAATGGCACTCCATAGTCATGCCCTGCCATGATGAGGACTAGGGTGGGAGGGCAGTCATGAAATGCTACTTTGTAGATATATATGTACTGGATGCAGTCAAAACAAGAAATGCATTTTGATTGACTAGGTGTCAAAGTGCAAGGTGAATGAGCTGAGATTATTTTGGTAATTATAAAGTAAACACTAAGCAGGTGTACAGCACCAATTGCAGGGTTCTCATTGGAGAATCTGCTTGCATTGGTAATTACGTTTGGAATGCCTACTGTGGAGAGCTAGGAAAGACAGTGTGAGAGTTTTGTGTGCCCTTTGGGGGGGTATGCTTTCATTTATTTCTTTTAATGCCATTTTATATTTCAGACAAAATATATATTTATGTATTATATATAAATTAAACTGAGCAGAGAATGCTCGGTCATTCCAAGTGTATGGCAGGCATTCCAGGCCGGTGCCGATATATCTGGAAACAAAATATTAGTATAATTCCTATTTATTAGAATACAGGTGATGTAATAAGCGATCTCCACTATCTGGCCCAGTAATGGTATGGAGCTGTTGTACATTACTATCCCCAAATGATAGTACCCCTAACCCCAAGTTGTAAAAAATAGGAAAGTGACAGAGGAGTTCCATGATAATTGGTGGAGTTATGTGCATATTATATACATGTAGTACTCACAACAGCACCTCACTCCAAAATGCTATTATACAGCCGCCCTTGTGCACGGAATTAAAAATACAAAATAAAAAACAACCAGCACCAAGGGTCTTACATGCAATACACTTGAGATTGTTTGAACTATAGGACCCCTGGAGCTGCTTGTGTTTTATTTTATATTATATATATATATATATATATATATATATATATATATACATACATACATATAATAATCTCTGGTGTCTGCACTCCAATGCCAAAAGAATCTCACATAACGGGGTGCTCCTTGAGAAAGGTCCTAATGAGGACCAAAACGTCAGATTTTTGTGCTCACAATAAAGACCTTGTAATTTTAAAAAGGGTGTGCCGATCTAAAAAATAAATTTTCTATATATACAAATAGAAACAACAACAAGAGATCCTCTGCACTCACCCATTATCAATATATAGAACATTAAGACATTCGGTGCATTTAAGCTACTAAGAAATGCCCTTCCCTTTAAGTAAAACAGGGATTGTTTGTCCATAAATTGCAATATACTTCAAGCTGGCCAACTGCGGCAAAGTCATCCCTTTTGACCAGTTCCTACACTGACTGATTCATTAAGAATTCTACTGCTTCAATATACATTTAGCCAAGGGACTAAGTTTTACCTGCAACTTTCTTGCTTTCAAGGTTAAAACCCCCATATGGTTGCCCTTTTATTGGCTCCACTGGGATCACCTGACTGCAGCTGGGAAGGGTGGGAGCTACAACAAGGAGCTGGCCACTGCTCCTGTATAAGCTATAGCAAAAAAAGGGAAAGTTGTGCTCAACCACTAAATTTTAAACCATTAGGCGGGGGTGCAATGAGGTTGTGACCACGAAATACATAGAAACAACAACAAGAGATCTTCTGCACTCACCCATTATCAATATATAGAACATTAAGACATTCGGTGCATTTAAGCTACTAAGAAATGTCCTTCCCTTTAAGTAAAACAGGGATTGTTTAAAATTTAGTGGTTGAGCACAACTTTCCCTTTTTTTGCTATAGCTTATACAGGAGCAGTAGCCATCTCCTTGTTGTAGCTCCCACCCTTCCCAGCTGCAGTCAGGTGATCCCAGTGGAGCCAATAAAAGGGCAACCATATGGGGGTTTTAACCTTGAAAGCAAGAAAGTTGCAGGTAAAACTTAGTCCCTTGGCTAAATGTATATTGAAGCAGTAGAATTCTTAATGAATCGCATAAGTCAGTGTAGGAACTGGTCAAAAGGGATGACGCAGTTGGCCAGCTTGAAGTATATTGCAATATATGGACAAACAATCCCTGTTTTACTTAAAGGGAAGGGCATTTCTTAGTAGCTTAAATGCACCGAATGTCTTAATGTTCTATATATTGATAATGGGTGAGTGCAGAGGATCTCTTGTTGTTGTTTCTATGTATTTCGTGGTCACAACCTCATTGCACCCCCGCCTAATGGTTTAAAATTTAGTGGTTGAGCACAACTTTCCCTTTTTTTGCTATATATACAAATATATATATTGTGAGAGATACAAGCAGTAAGAACACTGTTTGGTGTATTTTCCACCATTGTTAAAGGTGAGATACATGTAGCACCAGGGAAAACGCCTGGTTTAGCAGCAGCTAATGCTTATTTCATGCAAATGGATTAGGAAAAGCCATATAAGTGAGTCCTGGAGTAAATGGAGGGTTAATAGGATAGGTCCTCCATTCCATACTCCAGTTAAGCATTTTGATTTGGCCAGCTGTAAGTAGCTGCCTGATTAAGCTGCAGGTGAGCGGCACATAAAAGACCTGTGGGATTACACAGTACAGAGGTGATAGGTGACTGGTGATTAAGGTTGGGAACTCAGAGGGGTTCACTCTCAGAACGGGGCACAGGAAGGATGCCTGCCTGTGTTAGGAACTCCCAGAGGAGCTGGGGTGCCACCTGACACTGCAAGGAGCAGAGGGAGCAGTAACCAAGTGAGAAGTGCCAGGAGTCACAGAGAAAGGTCTATCAGAGCAGGGCACAGGGCAGAAAGGTTGCCTGACTATGCAAGGAACTCCCAGGGGAGCTGGGGGTGCTGCCTGCCACTGCAAGAAACAGAGGGAGTTGTGACCACGTGTTTGAGTGCCGGAAACTTTGAGGCTTGGTGAGAAGCCCAAGTGTGCTATAGAAGCTGGTGAGCTGGTATCCCAGGAGGGGAGAGACAGCAGGGCTGAGTGAGTAACCCAAAGAGTGTTCACGAGTGCGAGAGTCACCGTGGATATGTGAAAGCCATTGGGGATGATGAGACGCCCCGGGAAAAAAGGTTCCAGTATGAAAGTTAACCTGGAAGGTGAGAGCCCTGAAGCAGGGACAAATCATAACCATGTTTGATGAGCTGTTTATGAACTGACTGTTATGTTTATGTTGAGAGGAGTTTACCCCAAATAAACTTGTTTCTGAGGAGACATGTTGTGTCCCTGTCTCCTATGCTCCTTGTCTTCTGCATGTCTAACATTGCTAATTCCCCCAAAATTACGTGTACAGGCAGTCAGCATGTCACAATATATAAAATTATATATATATACTTTTTTGCTTTTAAACAAAAAATAAAAATGGAGAGCAGTGTGAAAGCAGATGTGTTCAGGAAGGCTTAATGCAAACAGCAGTTTAGCTGAAACAGGTTACTTCGCAAACACTTACTACAATAAAAATATGCTCAACAGGGAAAGTCTGAAAAAAAAAACATGAGGTGTTATATGAATAACACCATGTTTTTTTCAGACTTTCCCTGTTGAGCATATTTTTATTTCACACTATACAGTCAATCCATAAACATAATATATGTATATTATGTTTATGGATTGACTGTATAGTGTGAAATCGTTTTCATTAAAGGTCCACCTATAGCACCTCCACATTGCCTCCCCTTCTACCATTGGACCTGAGGTAGAGTTGCCACCTTTACCTCTATAGATTTCCTGACTCATGACATCAGGTGGCACATGGGGGAGGGGTGGAAGATGTATGGGACAGATGGATAACATTTGGGGATAGCAGGGGAGGGTTGTGATGCAGCAGGCAGGGACTGGCCAACATTCCACCAGCAGAGTTTTGTAAAACCTGGCCAAACAAAACTAGACAGGTGGCAACCCTAATCTGAGAAATGTCCTGGCAGTGAGTCTCATTTCCTCCACCTTAAAAGGGCACTGTTAGTCTACCAGCTAGATCAAACATCAGATTTTTAGAACCCCAGTGCACATATACACAAACTTTTACAGAAGACAATCACTGCCCTCACCGTGAAAAACCACTTACACTGCTTCAAATGAAAGTTCCGTTCCTCTAAACTAAAGGGGTGGCCTCTGGTGTGATTTTATGGGAAAAAAAGAACATCCCCTATCTGCCTATAATCCCCTCAAATGAACTTGTACAGAATAATCATGTCCCCTTGCAAGCGCCTTTTTTCCCAGAGAAAACAACCCCAACCTAACCTCATAGTTTATTCCCGTTTACCAGTTTAGTTGCACATCTCTGCACTCTCTCCAGCTCATTAATATCCTTCTTAAGGACTGGCACCCAAAACTGCACTGCATACTCAAAATATTTAGCAGGTGTCATTGGGCCCTGCCTGCTGCTCCAAAGCATTTGGACTATTTCATTGTCATTCCCTATTTCTGTATAGGAACAAAAAGGAAAAATAAATGAAAGAAAAGGTTGTAGCATGTAAAGAAAGGCTGGCTGATCTGCCACAGAAATAATGAGGGAAGGGAGGGCTTATAGGTAGGGTTGCCACCCTTAAAAAGTTGCCGACATTTATTTTGCTGGTAAATTTGTAATTCCGACCTTAGGTGGCAATTTGCCGGCTGGGTGCCAACCCTGTGCCTCCAGCGATGATTACATGTAAAAATAACTGGGTGTGCACAGAGCAGCCTGGTTTCTAATCTTGTATTATGTGTGCCGCTGGCTCTGCAGAGATGGGCACATTTGAGCTGTCATCTTCTTTTAGTCCTTGATCATAATTTGGAGCATTCTGGGAGTTGTAGTCTAACAATGTTGGGATGGAGCCTAGGAAAAGTTTAGTCTCCCCCCTGAGCAGAGTCAATATCCTATCCAGCCTCTGTGTACATTTAGTCTAATATAAATTCTACAGCATGGCATCAATCTGTCAGAGCGAATAATATAAAAACCTGGATCATTTCACCAAAAAAAATCTCCCAGTGCCCATCTCCCTGGCTCTCCCCCAATCAATCACTCAGTACTTGTGTGCGCCAGACAGAGTGTGTGCAGAACTTCAGTCATTTTTGCAACGCAATGATTTGCTGATCTGTTGTAAATTATTTCTGCCTGTGTCGGCATCTTGCAAGTAATTAGTCGAACAAGTTACATTAGACAAAGATTCTACTGACATTAAAGGGGAAAAAGAAACATTTGGCAGAGAATTCAGATATAGACCAGGGAATCTTTCTCTATCAATTATTGCAATATTGGTTTTAACTTATTATTTAACAGCAAAAGGAAAGAAGTTTCAAGTATAAATATATCCTATAAAAAGACATATTTCCTATCATTTTGTATATGGGATCTAGGAAACACATGGACGTTTGTCATTCAGCACAGATAGATTTATTGATTTGCATTCTTTTTAGTGATGTGCAGATATCCCATACCCCACGAGTTCAGAAAGTGGTATGATCAAGTGGCGGATCCAGCCTTTTTCGTCAGATTCTCCCTTTTGGTGAAACCAGTGACAGTCCCAACCCCCTCTTTGACATCACCGTTGAGTTTCGGCAGGTTGGAGTATTTAAAGTACTGGGCTACAGGTTTGGGCATGTGTGGGTCATAGTTTTTGTGACCTGCATATCTGTTTTATATTGGTAGAAGCTGCCAAACTGCACATGTAGAAACATAAAAAGTAATCTTTATGGGCATAGTTCTTAAAGGAGATGTAAAGCTACAATTAACTCCATTTAGCCTTCTCACTTTGCAAAGTGGGCAGCAGAAACCTAATTACAGACCTAAGAGCATTTTCCTATTAATTTATCCCTACCAGTGCTAATATAGGGAGATATATCTGCAGATCCTGCCCGCTCTGGGTACACTCAGCATTGGACATTGAAAAGAACAATACAAAAAATTCGGATTAAATCCGATATTTTCTGATGTGCGCTTAAAGTACAAACATTTCGGATCGTGGTGGTACGAAAATACGATCCGAAAATGTATCTTTATCCAACTGAAACCTTTTCTAACCTGAACGATCAAATGAATGACCGATCTCCATGGTCCGAAAATTACGGGGACCAAATTTGGAGCCCACACAGGGTCCGAAAATCACATGAAACATATTTATTTTATAGGTATGTGTATGGCCAGCTTAAATCTGGCTCCATGTAACTCCATTACTTAGTTTTATATAGTGGAAGGTGCACAGATTCTCTGGAAAGCAGAGAAACTTTAAATCCCAGAATCCATCACTTTACAATGGAAGAAAGTAAGGGAGGAACAGCAGGACACTAATCCTAAGGGGGATTGCAAATGAGTCAGAAATAGACTACCATGGTTTCCTTTCACCCTGTGGATTCAGGTATGCCTGTGTTAAAAAAATACATAATTCAATAAAAGCCTGATTTTACATTTTCCGAGTGACCATATCAAAATTAGGGATGCACTGAATCCAGGTTTCGGTTCTGTATTCGGCCAAGATTCTGCCTTTTTCGGCAGGATTCGGTCAAATCCACAGTCCTGGTCGAAACGAATGTAAACATGTAAACAAGGAACTTGAACATTTTTCGCTGCATGTGGCAAGATTTAACCTTAGCATATGCTAATTAGGATTCGGTTCGGTATTCGGGCAAATCCTTTACAAAGGGTTCAGGGGTGCGGCAGAATCCAAAAAAGTGGATTCAGCGCATCCCTCAAAATCAAAATGGTGTAAAATCCGGGAAAGAAAGAACAGCTAAAAAAATGTCAATTCTGGCAAAACCTAAAATCCAGGGACTTAAATCAGGGTTCTAGTGTATTTATTTTTTGCCAGTTCAGATAAGTGTTTTTGCATCTTTTTACTCTGTCTGGTTACCCCAATTCCCCATTAAAAGGGCTGTGAATACAAATATACAATTTTCCTTTATGAAAGAAAACACAATTTAAAGAAAATTTCCAATTTGCATTTACTACACATTTACTATGGTTGTAAATGCAATATAACTAATATTGATCTATCTGTCCCTTTCTACTCTTTGCCCTGGTGGTTCTGGCTTTTGGAACAATGTAGCAGAAGCCAGCTGATCAACCTTTGAAGAAGGCTGAGTGTTGGACAGAACCAGCAGTGCAGAGAGGGGCAGATACTACTGCTTTCAGTGGCAATTATTTTTACAATTAATTAAAAAAGAGCAAAATTTAAATATATGCATAGAGTTGCTTCCAATTTATATTTTTGGGTTTAGAGCGCCTTTAAGCATGAGTCACTGTGATGTAATAGGCATGCATAAAAAGTTCTAAAGAAAGTTGTGTGCAGCTGAGGATGGGGCGACTAATTTGTGTTATTCTCTGTATGAAGTACACAGTGATCTCATTGCCACCGTTGCTATATTGCAGCAGATTTATAGCCTGACAGCTCATTGTTCCACCGGCTAACCTTGAGCTTTGTAAACTGCTCACAGCGTAATGCACTAACTGTACTGATCTGCTCAATGCACTCCCAGCAGGACTCAGAAAATACATTTATGAAATATCGCTCTTTTGTGACAGGCTCTAAGGACAACTCCGAACGCAGCCCTCTCTTGCTGAAGAACCTTCCATGGCCCCCCGTTAATGAGACAGAACAGTAAACAAATTCCCCTGTGATAGACAGTGTCTATAGTTCCCTTCTCACATTAATGGCTCTGATGTGGGACACTCATCTACCCCATGCTAGAATCAGCTCTGTATGACTGTGTGTGTGTGTGTCTGTCACTCAGAGTCCTGCTGAATGAAGGACTATTAGTGGGATCAGATCTAAACAAAGGAAACTAGCCACATGGGGTAATGTGACAGCCCCTTACTATTTTGAGCTTGTAGCAAACAGCAAGAAAGTGCACATTTCCCAGCTCCATATTTATCCATCATATGCTCCTTGTATTAATACATGTTATAAACAGGGCATTATAATAAAGGCAAGGCAGTTAAATCCACATGATGGTCCTAAATTGCCTTGTGGTCTTATCTCATAAACTTAAGGTGGGCATACACTGTAAGATCAGCTCATTTGGTGACCTTGCCCAGGGGCGATTCTGGACATATCGCCACCTGAGGCGGCTCCTGGATGCCGCCCCCCGCTCCCCAGCGCTTACCTTCTGAGCGCAGGAGCGGGTCCGGGGGCGGTGAGATCGCTAGTGCAGAGAGCGCAATTGCGCTCTCTGCACTAGAAGAGCCGAATTCCCGGTTTAAAAACTCTCAATTTGCCTAATGGCAGAAGCGCCCCTGACCTTGCCAAACAACTGGAATCTTTCCCCAATTTGGGCACTAACACCGTGGGCCAGACTGGGATGAACAGATTGCTTGGCCTGGAGGCCAAATATTGGATAATAAGAGAAAGACTTTGCTATATATTGTTATGGCAGGCCTCTGGGAGGGCCCCATACACAGGACACTAAGTTGCTGGCTTGGTCTGGAGGGACCTTTATTTATTGGCCCTTGCTGCAATGGGAAACACAAAGTGGATGTGCTGTCATGCACTGCTCCTGTAAGATCTAGTGATAGGCACAACGTACTTTTGTATATTTCATTTTTTCATGTAGAGCAGGGCAAAAAAAAAAATATAGTCCAGCTGAAGGCCGGGCCATATACCATGGCACATGGTTTTTTATTCTTTATGTACTTTTGCTTGTCTCTTGAACTTTTTATATGGCTTTTTTTCTCAGATTTTCTTCGGATTTTGAGGATGCATATGGTCCATAAGATCTCCAGCGACCTAGGGGCAGGCTCCGTCTACCCTGGCTTTGGCTCTCCTTAAGGGGAGCATGTGTTAAGGGAACCAACCTAGCCATGTGGCAGAGGATCAAGACCCCTATCCCTGCAAGCCTTATAGTTACATAGTTATATAGGGTTGAAAAAAGACCATCAAGTCCATCAAGTTCAACCCTTCCAAGTAAACCCAGCACACACAACCTATACACTCACATACATAAACTATACATACAAACATTAATGTAGATATTAGTATCACAATAGCATTGGATACTATGCTTGTTCAAGAACTCATCCAGGCCCCTCTTAAAGGCATTAACAGAATCTGCCATTACAACATTACTAGGAAGGACATTCCACAACCTCACTGCCCTTACCGTGGAAAACCACCTACGCTGCTTCAAATGGAAGCTCCGTTCCTCTAATCTAAAAGGGGTGGCCTCTGGTGCCTATAATCCCCTCTAATGTACTTGTACAGAGTAATCATGTTCCCTCGTAAGCGCCTCTTTCCCAGAGAAAACAACCCCAACCTCGACAGTCTAACCTCATAGCTTAAATCTTCCATCCCCTTTACTAGTTTAGTTGCTTGTCTCTGCACTTTCTCCAGCTCATCAATATCCTTCTTAAGGACTGGAACCCAAAACAGAACTGCATACTCAAGATGAGGCCTTCCCAGGCAAAATTATGTTTTCATCACTTGAGTCAATGCTCTTTTTTTATACAAGACAGCACTTTATAAGCCACCGAATGGCATTGCCAGGAATTAGACAACTTGTTATCTACAAAAAACCCCAAGGCATGGGACAAAGGCACCCATACTACGCTTGCAGTGAATAATTCTGCACTCATGGATGCTTCCTTTCTTAAGGGGGGGGGTCAGAAAACTCTGGAAGCAGGTTGACCATTCCAGGGTATAAATGGATATATCAATATTTACCCTGTGCACAAAAGTATTTCTTTATTCTTTACAACGTATCCTCAATATATGGAAGTTAAATGTTTCTTTTCACAAGATTTTAATATGGAATGCTTAAAACAGATTATTAGGGTTTTTGTACCCATTTTTTGGTTTCAGGAGGCCCCAGGAATTAAACACAGAGGTTTTATTTGAAAATTTACTGGGGGGGCAGTGTCCTACATTTACTGTGCCCGAGGGGGATTAATAGATTAGGATTGTCCCTGAGCCAACTCACCGATCTTATTATGATCCTGTACATTTGTATAAAGCCTGTGGCTCCCTCTACAGAGTTTACAGCACTGCTCCATTTCAAACAGGCAACTCTGAAATTGCTCTGGCCATAAAGCTCTTACCATTACATCCCTATAAAACTGTAATCTGGCAGATTAGCGTGTTTGTGGGGTGGATTGGATAGAGATCCAGCGCTTCTTTACACACTATCCTCTCTATCTGGTAAAGATCTGCACACGCCGGCAGCCCATTTTAATTGCTACTTTGCTGAAATCCCAGCCCGATACGGAGGATTTCGCATAAAATAAATTCCTCCATAAGGATCAGCAGAAGGGCCATGATTACAAACACAGAAATCATTTTAGCACTTGAAATCCGTGTTGAAATGCAGACGGGTGGCGGAAGCGGATTTGTAATCAGAACAGCGTATTTACACAAATAAATGATGTGTAGCAAGGCAGCAAATGGCTATGTACAAGATTGACCTTTGTAGAGTTTCCTTATCCATACTGTATGGCATATGGGGTTACAAGCATTAGATTGGAAGTCATAGTAGCACTCTCAGGAATATCAACGGCTGCAGCCAGTACTGTGGCAAGGAAAATGCTTTCTGTATACACTGCTCAAAAAAAATAAAGGGAACACAAAAAAAAGACATCCTAGATCTGAATGAATGAAATATTCTTATAAAATACTTCATTCTTTACATAGTTGAATGTGCTGACAACAAAATCACACAAAAATTATCAATGGAAATCAAATTTATCAACCCATGGAGGTCTGGATTTGGAGTCACACTCAAAATTAAAGTGGAAAAAAACAGTACATGCTGTTCTAACTTTGATGTAATGTCCTTAAAACAAGTCAAAATGAGGCTCAGTAGTATGTGTGGCCTCCACGTGCCTGTATGACCTCCCTACAATGCCTGGGCATGCTCCTGATAAGGTGGTGGATCGTCTCCTGAGGGATCTCCTCCCAGACCTGGACTAAAGCATCCACCAACTCCTGGACAGTCTGTAAGTGGTGCAACGTGGACTTGGTGGATGGAGCGAGACATGATGTCCCAGTGTGCTCAATTGGATTCAGATCTGGGGAACGGGCGGGCCAGTCCATAGCATCAATGCCTTCGTCTTGCAGGAACTGCCGACACACTTCAGCCACATGAGGTCTAGCATTGTCTTGCATTAGGAGGAACCCAGGGCTAACCGCACCAGCATATGGTCTCACAAGGGGTCTGAGGATCCCATCTCTGTACCTAATGGCAGTCAGGCTACCTCTTTCGAGCACATGGAGGGCCCCCCAAAGAAATGCTGCTCCACACCATTACTGACCCACTGCCAAACCAGTCATGCTGGAGAATGTTGCAGGCAGCAGAACGTTCTCCACGGTGTCTCCAGACTCTGTCACGTCTGTCACATGTACTCAGTGTGAACCTGCTTTCATCTGTGTAGAGCACAGGGCGCCAGTGGCGAATTTGCCAATCTTGGCGTTCTCTGGCAAATGCCAAACGTCCTGCACAGTGTTGGGCTGTAAGCACAACCCCACCTGTGGACGTCGGGCCCTCATACCACCCTCATGTTTCTGACCATTTGAGCAGACACATGCACATTTGTGGCCCACTGGAGGTCATTTTGCAGGGCTCTGGCAGTGCTCCTTCTGTTCTTCCTTGCTCAAAGACGGAGGTAGCGGTCCTGGGTTGTTGCCCTCCTACGGCCTCCACCACGTATCCTGATGTACTGGTGTAATGGTACCAGGGGGCCGGCGGGGACGCCTGCCAGCTGCCTCCTCCATGCACGCATGCGCCTTCCCTGTCCTTTTGACACGCGCGGATGCGCATTCTTCTTCCTGGTTGCGCGCGCATGCACACTCGCGTCCGTCAAGCAAATGTACTTGCCCCAAAATGGGAAGAACACCAGTAACTGAATCAAAACAGTTTTTCTAAGTTTACAGGTGGGATCTCCTATCTGAAATCCTGTTATTTTGATAGCTTGGAAATATGGCACTGCCATGACCCTTATGTGCTTTAAACACAACCCCATTTTTTTTTTCAATCAATATCTTTATTGAACAACCAGATTAAATTATGTGTTGGTACTAATAAAGGACCAAAACCTGAGAGTCCTGTAGGGGTTGGGAACGGTGGAGGCTTTACGGGGGGGGGGTTGTTATTGAAGGGGGATCTCCTGCAGGGAAGGGGACTGGGGTATCAAGGTCCAGTGACGCCAGATTTGCATAAAGTATAGTCCGTTCTAAAACTGCAGTTTTATCCATGGCCTTTCTTCATTCATGCGATTTTGGGGATATCCGGTCCTTCCAATGCAAGGTGTGTATTCTCCTGGCGTGGAACATAAACATTTTTGTATGGCTGTCAAGGTTTTCGTTTAAGTCCACTGTCAATAGGCAGTTTCTAGTAGTACCTGTGCCTCAGCCTGGCATTGCAGCTGTAAGCCACCCTGTAATTTCATCCCAGTATTGTTTTAGGCTCGAGCAGCTCCATAGAGTGTGCACTAGTGTAGCGGCCTCGGAGCCACATCTCAGGCATAAAGGTAAGGTCAGTACTTTCATGGCATACAGTCTTTGTACAGTATAATAAGCTCTATGAATTAGATACAATTGTAACAAGCTATGCCTATATGCGAATTAAACCAGCTTTGGGGTGGTAAGTATCCATTACCACTGGACATTGAGGAGAGCACCCAACTCGCCCTCAGGCATCACATGCTCTTAGTTCTGGGTCTATATGCTGAGGTTTGTACAATTGTTTGTACAATCTCGAGATCTTGCCCTTATGGGCTGATATTAGTAGAGTGTCTATTATCGGAGAATTGGCTACTGTGATGTTGGAACGAGCAGATTGAGAGGTGAGGGCCCTTGACAGTTTATAGTGTGTTAGCCATTGCGTGGGAGGGAGCTGCCTGCTGTCACATTGTTGTTGCAGGGGTATGACTTGGTTATTAGCCCAGACATCTCCAATTGTGGTAAGATTGAGCGTGCACCAAATTCTAGGAGGGTTATGTGATACCAGTTGAGGGAAGTCTAGATTGTGCCAGAGGGGAGTCTGAGGTGGGTATTGCTCCAGTTTAATTAATTTATGTCCAGCCTGGAGTATTCTGTTTTGGAGTGTCAGTAAGGGTGAGGCATTTCTTGGCAATAGGGAGGGCCAGGGGGATCCCGGTTTGCCAGATTCCAAAGCCCACAGTTATTGCAGTGGGGGGAGATGTCCAAATGGACCATAGGGGAGATATGTTCTAACTGAGCAGCCACATAGTAGCTATACATGTCTGGGAGTGCCAATCCCCCCCCATCTCTAGGTTTCATAAGAGTGGTTAAGCGTAGTCGGGGCCTGGAGTTGCCCCAGATAAATTTACTGAGCAATGAATTTAAATTTATTTTGTGCCCACTGAAAGAGGCCCTCAATATTGTGGTTATGGTAGTGTGATATCAGGAGAGCTATCTGTATACCCAGGTAAGTGAATTTGTTGGAAATCTGCAGGGGGCATGTATCTAGGGGTTCGTTGGGTTGTTGCTTGTCCACCAGAAAGAGCACCGATTTAGCAGTGCTAGTTTGTAGCCCTGAGATCCTGCCAAACCCCTGAGTTCAATTAGTCCCCTAGATACACTAAAGTGTCGTCGGCATATAGTTGCACTTTTTCAGTAAAGCCGGGGTACTCAAATCCCGTGATCTGGGGGTGCGCCCGCACTGCCTGGGCGAAGGGTTCTATGGCTATGGCAAAGAGCAGGGGGGATAGCGGGCACCCGCCTTAATGGGAATGCTGGCCATAGGGTACTTGTAGAGGAGCTGAACCATTTGTATATATTTTTTACCGAATCCAAAGTGGGAGAGCACTTGCCAGAGATAAGGCACTCTACTGTATCGAACGCCTTTGTGATGTCAAGGGCTGCTATGGCTCTGCCCCCCAATCCGGCAGGAGTGTGAGTTAGATTTAGGTACAGCCGTCTGGTGTTTAAGGCTGCAGTTTTTGCGGGAATGAATCCTATTTGATCGGGGTGGATTATCTTAGTAACTACCCTGCTCAGCCTGCGGGCTAGTACTTTGGCAAATATTTTTACATCTGCTGTTAGGAGAGAAATTGGGCTAAATGATTCGCATAGTTGTGGGTCTTTGCCCTGTTTGGGAAGGAGAAAAATTGCCGCTTCATAGAGGGATTCGGGAATTGGCCCAATTGTATAGCTTCTTTAAAAAGCTTAAGCAGTAGTGGAGTCAAAATTTTGGAGTGCCTCTTGTAAATTTTTTATGGGGAGACCATCGGCCCCTGCAGCCTTACCTAAGGGTAAGGAGTTTACAGCTTCTTGTATCTCCATTTCCGTAAGTTCAGAGTCTAGGTGATTGCTGTATTCTCGGGGCAGTGTTGGGAGAGTTAGTGAGGCAAGAAAGGAATTAATTTCTGATTCTTGGGCTGTGAGTTTGGTTTTATACAGGTCCGTATAGAATGAGACCAACATTTCTTGGACCACCTGGGGGTCAGTGTGTAAGTTACCTAGAGAGTCTCTCAATGCAGGGACTGGATTATGGGCTTTAGCCAGGTGTGCTAGCATTCTACCCGCCCTTTCACCTTGTTCATATATGTTCGTTTTGGTAAAATATAGCTTGTTCAGTGCTTTTTGTTTAATGGCTTGGGAGTAGTTGTTTTGTGCTTCATTGAGCAGTTTTAAGTTATCTGGGGAGGGAGAAGCGGCTGCCACTGCATCCAGGTGGGAGATTTGTGACTTAAGTGCTTGTGTTGCTTTGTGCCTGTTTCTTATATGCTGTTATTTCTGCAGATATTGAGTTTTTTATATAGGATTTCAGAGAATCCCAAAAGAGGAATATGCGGTCAACTGTTTGGTTTAGTGTTATAAAATCATTTATTGCGTCGTCTACAGTTTTGGAATTGTCCAGGATGTTTAGCCATACTGGGTTTATAGAGGGGCCCGGGCTCTTAATTTTGTGTGGGAGTTCTAGTTTGAGCTTAAGTGGGGCATGGTCAGATATACCCCGAGGGAGGCGGTGTCGACTACATACGGGGATTGCGGCTGTATTAATAAAGGCCATGTCTATTCTGCACAGGGCCGAGCGGGCAGAAGTAAAGCATGAGTACTGGGGCACCCCGGGATGAGTTTCTCTCCATGGATCTATTAATGCTAAGGAGGCCATTAGTCTAGAGAGCTGGGTATTCTTGGGGGGAGACCTTAGAGGGTGTTTCTATAGCCTGTCTAGTTCAGGGAGTAGTACTTCATTAAAGTCACCTGCCACCAGCACCAGCGCTCTTGGGTACAGAGCTAGGTGGTCAGCAAGAATGCGTATTACGTCTTCATCAAATGGAGGGGGGATGTAAATATTGACTAAAAGTATTTCACATGAGTAAAAGTAGCAGTGTAGAAAAATAAATCTGCCCTTTGGGTCAGTCTTTAGGTTGTCAAACCTAAAGGGAACAGATTTGCCTATGAGAATTGATACCCCTGAGGAATGTGTGGAGTAGGTGGCATGATAGGCCCATCCTATACATGGGCGTTTAAGAGCTAGGATTTTAGAACCTGTCAGGTGTGTTTCTTGGAGAAAGGCAATAGAAGTAGAGTGCCGTCTAAGGAAGTCTAAAACCAGTCAGCGCTTAATTGGGCAGTTGAGGCCTCTCACATTTCAGCTTGTCAGCTTAATCGCCATGGTCTGGGGTTAATTTAATATTTTAGGGTGTACCTGCTGTAATAAAATGGCTGGGTTAGTTGTAGATGGACGATATGTTTCTCCCAGGGTTTTGCATAGTTGGTACCCTGGAACATGGAATAATTAATCACAAACCCAGCCCTTTAATACAGACCTTAGCAGCAAGGTGATTGCTGCAGCTGAGAGCCTTTTAAAAAGACTCCAGTGGGGGGAGGGAGACTCTCTTCCCCACTACACAGGTAGCAGGAGCTGCGCTGCATGGGAAAGGTACTTATGATTTCTGATTTTGTTCGCTTCTACTAAGTTGGAGTTGGAAAAGCCACCGACTGTAGTTAGGCTGCCAATTGTGTTTAGCCAGCGCTCTGGTGCAAGGGTTTATTTTCCTGTTTCTTATTTTGTGTTTGTTACAAAATAAACTGCTGGCACTTGCCTTTAAGAGAGCAACCTCTGTGACTATGTTAACCCTAAAAGACTATGGGAAGCGGCCCTAAGACACTGAACCAGATCCCCCTGTAGGTTCAAGTGTCACACGTGGTGGAGGATGCGGGCACCACACTCAAGTCTGAGGGTAAAAGTACTGTTGTTGCCAAGATGGAGGATGTTATAAAAGCTCTCATTCAGTCCACTGCAGTGCAGCAAGAAACAAACAGACAAGCTGCTCAGAGTGTTGCAGCTTTGCAGCAGCTGGTTGTACAACAAGGAGAAAGTGTTGCTACCCTTGCCAAAATCCAGAAGGAAAGCACTGAAACGTTAGTGCGACAATTGGCAGAAGTACAGGCAGAGGCCCATGAGGAACAGCATGCGGCTGTACAAATGGCGCAACAGGAAATCCAGGCCTTATCAGAAAAGGTCAATGCAAACCCTGTGGCCACACAGCAAGCGAATAAGCTGATACGGGCAAGTCATTACCTGCAAAAGATGGCAGCCACTGATGATGTTGAGGCATACCTACTAGCCTTTGAACGCACCGCTGAGAGGGAAGGATGGCCAGCTGGAGAATGGGCAAGTTTACTAGCGCCTTTCCTAAGTGGAGAACCCCAGAAGGCATATTATGATCTGGAACCTGCAGAGGCCAGCAACTACAGTAAATTGAAGGCAGAAATTCTTGCACGTCTGGGAGTGACAGCTGCAGTCCGGGCCCAAAGGTTCCACTCTTGGTCTTTTGTTCCAGACAAGGCTGCCCGATCGCAGATGTTTGACCTGATACATTTGGCTAGGAAGTGGTTACAGCCTGACATCAACTCTGCCATCCATATTGTAGAGTTGCTTGTAATGGATCGCTTCCTGAGGGCTTTACCCACCGTCGTAGTGAAGGTGGTAAGTCAAAGTGACCCCCAGAATGTTGACCAGTTGGTCGCCTTGGTCGAAAGATACATTGCTGCTGGAGAACTTAGTAACACACCGAGAGCAGAGCGGTTCTCTGGTACCAAGATCCTAAGTCACACTAGGTCTGGTAAGACTGGTTCAAAGTTAAAGGACGATGGGGATCAGCTTGGCAGTAGACGGCAGTGTGATAATACAGTAAAATGTTTCAAATGTTTTGAATATGGACATATGTCTAAAGACTGCCCTTTAAATGTTGAACCTATGCAATGTGATATGAGTTACAGGGGTAAACCCCACTCGTTGCTTACAAGAAAGGCAGGTTCAGATGTTGTAAGTTGTTATGCGGGGAAACCCCAATGGTGTACCATAAAAGTAAATGGGAAAGAGGTACAAGCATTACTTGACTCAGGGAGTATGGTAACCCTAGTAACCAGGTCCCTTGTGCCTCAAAGTAAATTTAATCATGCAAAACAAGTGGGAGTTGTCTGTGTACATGGAGATAGACGGGATTATCCAACCGCCCAAGTCACCCTGTCTACCCCATCTGGGTCTATGGATTACCAAGTCGGAGTGGTTCCCCAGCTGGCATACAAAGTGGTTTTGAGATTTTCCTTATTTTCTGAATTTATGGGCTTTTGTCACCTATAAGTTACAAGAGTCCTTAAGGGGTACGAATGACCTTGAATATGCATTTCCCTTTGCTGATGTGCCGTCTGATGAGGTAATTGAAAGAGTTGGCGAGGTTAACTATAAAATACGGCAACCAGGTAGAAGGAAGCCTGAACAGATATATCATGTTAACCTGCTAAAGCCATGGAAAGACAGGGAAGTCTTAATGGCAACACAGTCTCCAGACTCTCCGATTGATATGAAAGAAGCACCAGAGGTTAATATAGCAGACACCCTGTCAACTCCCCAAAAGCGTGAAGTCAGAGAATTTGTTAACCATAACAAGGATGTTTTCTCAGCAATGCCAGGGCGAACTAAAATAATTGAACATGACATTATTACAGAATCAGGTAACAGGGTACATCTTAAACCAGTGATCCCCAACCAGTGTTTTGTGAGCAACATGTTGCTCCCCAACCCCTTGGATGTTGCTCCCAGTTGCCTCAAAGTAGGTGCTTATTTTTGAATTTCTGGCTTGGGGGCAAGTTTAGGTTGCATAAAACCCAGTGTAACACCAAACAGAGCCTTCTATAGGCTACCAGTCCTCATAAGAGCTATCAAACAGCGAATTATGGCACTCATTGGCACCCCCAGAAACTTTTTCCATGCTTGTGTTTCTCCCCAACACTTTTTCCATTTGAATGTGGCTCACGTATATAAAAGGTTGGGGATCCCTGTCTTAAACCATACAGAATACCAGAAGCTCGTAGAGAGGTTGTTAGTAGAGAGATATAGAAAATGCTGGAGCTTGATGTGATTGAAGAATCCCAAAGTGAATGGAGTAGTCCCATTGTCCTTGTACCAAAACCCAATGGGGAAATTAGGTTCTGCAATGATTACCGCAAGGTAAATGCTATATCTAAATTTGATGCTTATCCCATGCCCAGGGTTGACGAACTGATAGAGCGGTTAGGCAAAGCAAGATACCTCACAACTATTGACCTGACAAAAGGTTATTGGCAGGTGCCTCTTACAAAACAAGCAAGGGAAAAAACTGCATTTTCCACCCCAGATGGGCTGTTCCAATATAAGGTCCTACCTTTTGGGCTACATGGGGCCCCAGCAACCTTTCAAAGAATGATGGACCAAATTCTAAAGCCCCATGGTCGTTATGCTGCTGCCTACCTTGACGATATAGTCATTCATAGCACAGATTGGGAATCACACCTAGCAAAAGTTCAGGCTGTGGTAGACTCAATTAGAAATGCTGGTTTAACTGCCAATCCCGCAAAATGTACTATTGGGCTTGAAGAGGCCAAATACTTGGGGTTCTCAATAGGAAGGGGACTAGTTAAACCACAAGTCACAAAGGTGGAATCTATTCAAAATTGGCCAAGGCCTTCCACCAAGAAACAAGTCAGGACATTTCTGGGCTTAACTAGCTACTACAGAAGGTTCATACCTGACTTTGCTACTATTGCCAGCCCTTTAACTGACCTTACTAAAGCAAAAGCCCCTGTAGTTGTACGGTGGTCAACAGAAGCTGAAGAAGCTTTTGTCAAATTAAAAGAAGCCCTCTGTGCCCATCCAGTTTTGGTGGCACCTGATTTTAGGAAGGGATTTATTGTGCAAACAGATGCCTCAGATGTCGGCTTAGGAGCTGTTCTGTCACAGGAGATTAATGGTGAGGAGCACCCAGTTTACTACTTGAGTAGGAAACTTAATTCCCAGGAGAGGAATTATTCAATTGTAGAAAAAGAATGTTTAGCCATAAAATGGGCTCTAGAATCCCTAAGATATTATCTCTTGGGTAGACAGTTTAGGCTCATTACAGACCATGCCCCGCTTACTTGGATGAGCCAAAACAAAGAGAAAAATGCAAGGGTTACTAGGTGGTTCCTGAGTTTGCAACCCTTCAGTTTCACTGTGGAACACAGGGCTGGAATTAAACAAGGCAATGCTGATGGGCTCTCAAGGTTATATTCCTTAATGTCCATGGTCGCTCACCCCTCTAGGGCAGAGCTGGGTGGGGGGATGTGTAATAAAATGGCTGGGTTAGTTGTAGATGGACGATATGTTTCTCCCAGGGTTTTGCATAGTTGGTACCCTGGAACATGGAATAATTAATCACAAACCCAGCCCTTTAATACAGACTTTAGCAGCAAGGTGATTGCTGCAGCTGAGAGCCTTTTAAAAAGACTCCAGTGGGGGGAGGGAGACTCTCTTCCCCACTACACAGGTAGCAGGAGCTGCGCTGCATGGGAAAGGTACTTATGATTTCCGATTTTGTTCGCTTCTACTAAGTTGGAGTTGGAAAAGCCACCTGACTGTAGTTAGGCTGCCAACTGTGTTTAGCCAGCGCTCTGGTGCAAGGGTTTATTTTCCTGTTTCTTATTTTGTGTTTGTTACTGAAGTTTTGTAACAAAATAAACTGCTGGCACTTGCCTTTAAGAGATCAACCTCTGTGACTGCTATGTTTACCCTAAAAGACTGTGGGAAGCGGCCCTAAGACACTGAACCAGATCCCCCTGTAGGTTCAAGTGTCACACTGCTTAAAGCTCTCTCCCAAAACATACACACATAGTACATTACATGTAGGGTCGGACTGGGGGGTGAAGGGCCCACCAGGGCTTCTGCCCCAGGGGCCCCTGCCGGCTGTGTTTCCTAATTCCCTCATCCCCACTCCCTTGCAGGGGCCCCCCTGACCCCCCTCAAACGCGTGTAATTTAACGCGTCTGGGCAGGAGCGGTCGGGCAGGGGGAGCGCAGGTAAGGGTCGGGTCTGGGCCGTCGGGTGTCCCGGCGGCCCAGTCCGACCCTGCTGACATGTTGTTGCACATAGAATTTATATCTAATTTTGTAGCACATAAAAAAAAAAGTTTCCCCAAAAACCTACCCCCCTCCCCTTCCACCCGGTTCCCAACTTTGGGTAGAACTTGTCCCATAACATCAACCATAACTCTGATCAGTATTGGGGTGGGTCATGCCACTTAAGCTTACGCTGCAGAAGGCTAGCGTTAAGGTATAAACAGTAACTCAGGTAGGTGTAAACAACATTGCGTTAGGCCCACAGTGATCCTTACTATGGCAGGGTGTGTAACCCGTGCTTCGTAGAGGCCTGGTCTGGTCGAGGGATGAGTGGTGCTCTTTAACAGGTATCAAAGTCCCTGAGCAAACTGGTCTGGAGCCTTTAGGGGAGGAATTCCTCTGGTATCCAACCACGTGTTGAGCTCCTGTGGTGCCGTGAAAAAGGTAAAGCGGCCATCAGCTTGTACCCGGAGCCTGGCAGGGTAGAGCATCGAATATGGGAGGCCAGACTCACGCAGTCTAATCTTGCAGCTTTGGAAACCTGTGCGTTGTCTCTGTACCTCCATGGAGTAGTCAGCAAAGATAGATACAGTGGAGGAAATAATTATTTGACCCCTCACTGATTTTGTAAGTTTGTCCAATGACAAAGAAATGAAAAGTCTCAGAACAGTATCATTTCAATGGTAGGTTTATTTTAACAGTGGCAGATAGCACATCAAAAGGAAAATCGAAAAAATAACTTTAAATAAAAGATAGCAACTGATTTGCATTTCATTGAGTGAAATAAGTTTTTGAACCCCTACCAACCATTAAGAGTTCTGGCTCCCACAGAGTGGTTAGACACTTCTACTCAATTAGTCAACCTCATTAAGGACACCTGTCTTAACTAGTCACCTGTATAAAAGACACCTGTCCACAGAATCAATCAATCAAGCAGACTCCAAACTCTCCAACATGGGAAAGACCAAAGAGCTGTCCAAGGATGTCAGAGACAAAATTGTAGACCTGCACAAGGCTGGAATGGGCTACAAAACCATTAGCAAGAAGTTGGGAGAGAAGGTGACAACTGTTGGTGCGATTGTTCGAAAATGGAAGGAGCACAAAATGACCATCAATCGACCTCGCTCTGGGGCTCCACGCAAGATCTCACCTCGTGGGGTGTCAATGATTCTGAGAAAGGTGAAAAAGCATCCTAGAACTACACGGGAGGAGTTAGTTAATGACCTCAAATTAGCAAGGGCCACAGTCACCAAGAAAACCATTGGAAACACATTACACCGCAATGGATTAAAATCCTGCAGGGCTCGCAAGGTCCCCCTGCTCAAGAAGGCACATGTGCAGGCCCGTCTGAAGTTTGCCAATGAACACCTGAATGATTCTGTGAGTGACTGGGAGAAGGTGCTGTGGTCTGATGAGACCAAAATAGAGCTCTTTGGCATTAACTCAACTCGCTGTGTTTGGAGGAAGAAAAATGCTGCCTATGACCCCCAAAACACCGTCCCCACCGTCAAGCATGGGGGTGGAAACATTTTGCTTTGGGGGTGTTTTTCTGCTAAGGGCACAGGACAACTTATTCGCATTAACGGGAAAATGGACGGAGCCATGTATCGTGAAATCCTGAACGACAACCTCCTTCCCTCTGCCAGGAAACTGAAAATGGGTCGTGGATGGGTGTTCCAGCACGAAAGTGACCCAAAACATACAGCAAAGGCAACAAAGGAGTGGCTCAAGAAGAAGCACATTAAGGTCATGGAGTGGCCTAGTCAGTCTCCGGACCTTAATCCAATAGAAAACCTATGGAGGGAGCTCAAGCTCAGAGTTGCACAGAGACAGCCTCGAAACCTTAGGGATTTAGAGATGATCTGCAAAGAGGAGTGGACCAACATTCCTCCTAAAATGTGCGCAAACTTGGTCATCAATTACAAGAAACGTTTGACCTCTGTGCTTGCAAACAAGGGTTTTTCCACTAAGTATTAAGTCTTTTTTTGTTAGAGGGTTCAAAAACTTATTTCACTCAATGAAATGCAAATCAGTTGCTATCTTTTATTTAAAGTTATTTTTTCAATTTTCCTTTTGATGTGCTATCTGCCACTGTTAAAATAAACCTACCATTGAAATGATACTGTTCTGAGACTTTTCATTTCTTTGTCATTGGACAAACTTACAAAATCAGTGAGGGGTCAAATAATTATTTCCTCCACTGTATACTGGATGCTTGGAAGCACAGAGGGCCTAGTGTTCTGGCCAGGGAGAGTATCTTGTCGCGGTCCCGAGCATTTAGTAGTTTAGCAATTAGGGGTCTAGGCATCGCCTCTGGGGGCACCTCCTTGTTGGGACTCTATGTGCCCGCTCAATAGAGAACATGGCTGAGAGCTGTGCGGCTCTGAATATTTCTTTAAGCCAGGTTTCTAGGAACGCTTCTGGGGAGCTGCCTTCTGCCCACTCAGGGAAACCTACAAACCGCAAGTTGCTGAGCTGCAGTCGGTTCTCGAGATCATCATTTTTACTCAGACAGTCTGCCAGTTGTTTTTGTAAGTTACGATACTGATTAGGTAGATCTCTACATGAGTCCTCCAAATTCAACTGCTGTAGTACATTCGCACAGCTTTTGCAGGTCTGACTTTATGATAGAGAGGTCTATTTTAATCTCCTCTGTTTTGGTATTAAAGGAGACATTTCATATCACCTTCATATTCAGTTATATGATTCATCTTTCTTCAATCAATGAAATCTTACAGAAAAAAAACACGATTTGAATACATTTTATCTCCTAAAATCGTTTTTATATCAGAGCTGCAGAGAGATCTTCACTCTTCTGAAGCTAAGCTGAAATGAGAGGTGGGAGTGTCTCTTCATTCTCGCACAGGAAATGGTCACAGCACTGACTGACAGGCTGAACTCTGCTGTAGCAGGGAAGCCCCTCCCACCTCCCTGTCTGTATCTGTTACCAGTCTGCACATAGCTGTCCTGTGCTGCTGCCTGATCTTTACTTTTGGAGTTGTTGCAGGAGAAAATACCAAAAAAACCCAGTTTAGGTGTCAAAGTACAAGTTACAGGCAGTTGCGTGTAAAAAAAAACTCTCATATCGAGGTTTTTTGGTATTTTCTCCTGCAACAACTCCCTACATCCAATCCTACAGTGTCCCAAAAAACCCAGTTTAGCTGTCAAAGTACAAGTTACAGGGAGTTGCATGTAAAAAACCCTCATAGCGATTGCAGAATGTAATATTGATGGGCAGTGACACTGTAGGATTGGGTGCAGGGAGTTGTTGCAGGAGAAAATGCCAAAAAAACCCAGTTTAGGTGTCAAAGTACAAGTTGCAGGGAGTTGCTTGTAAAAAACTCAGCAATTGCAGAACATAATACTGATGGGCAGGGACACTGTAGGATTGGGTGCAGGGAGTTGTTGCAGGAGAAAATGCCAAAAAAACCCAGTTTAGGTGTCAAAGTACAAGTTGCAGGGAGTTGCGTGTAAAAAACTCAGCAATTGCAGAACAAAGTACAAGTTGCAGGCAAATAAAATACAAAAACATTACAATACATTTTTTATCATTAGGTACAGTACAGTTTATAGAATAAACAGATTTGATTTGACTCCTTTAATATAAATGTTTTTTTATGTGGTAAATAATTTTTTCTTAATAAAGAGATTCTAGATTACAAAACTACCTTACTTTGCAGGATCACAGCGAACTGAGCTGCTAGTCAGTAGGGCTGGGCGGGCCGGGAGCTGCACAACTGAGAGGACTCCAGCGTGACTGACGTGGGCGGGGAAATGACATCACCAAAGTCCCCGGCCATGTCTCACGCCCACTCCTCTCTCAGTGGCTGCAGCGTCTCTATGGGAAAGAAGCTAGGGCCGGCGGCCCTAGCTGAAGACAGAGACTTTCTTCTGGCCGTAAGCCCTGTGAATGGGAGGGGCTTCAGCGTTTCTGCAGGGATTAAACAGCCTTCTTGAACAGTAGGTAGAAAATAAACTTTGTTTTATTCAATTTTAGAGTGGTAGCTGCATGTTAAGATAAAGTTAAAAATGATTATATATGTCTCCTTTAATGAGCGATGTGCAAGAACTGTTAGCCGCTCTAATTTCAGCCATAACATCATGCAGAGTTGGTTCTGAGGTGTGCGGGGTTGCCCCCGGCATGGTGCTTGTGCGTGTCGGTGCAGCGTTATCAGCAGTACTCACGGTTTGGACAGGGCTGTTTGCGACTTGTTCCGAGTCAGCGCTATTTTGGTTAGTTTCCCGGGCATATTTTTCGAGTCGGGCTGCTGCCTCCGAGGCTCGTTTATGCGCCTTATGTTTCCCCATTTGCTCTCTCTGGGGTGGCGACTGCCTCACAGGAGGTTCTGGGGAGTTTAGAATGGAGGACCTAACCAATTAACCCTCCATTCACTTCAGGGACCTATTAATTTGGCTTTTCCTAAGCCAGTAACTTAAACACAGCATCACCTGCTGCAAAACCAGGCATTTTACCTGGCGCTACTTGTATCCCACCTTCAACCCTGGTGGAAACACACCAAATAATGATCTTTTCCATTGCCTCTCTCACAATTATATTATATATATGTAGCCCACCTTTTGCAGATTCTGTGGCACTACCTATTGGAGCACTATAATTGGCGCTACAGGAGTCCTGAGCCCCCGCTTACTATGGGGGTTTACAGGGATTTCTCCCTTAAAGGCGTGCCTCCACCCAGGGATGATCTTGTGGAACTATAACCCACACCCTGGGAACTTAACAGTTCACTTGTACCTCTGCTTGGGATCCACACACAGCCCCCGGTACCTTGCCCCTCCCTGGGGTAGTTCCTTACCGGCAGGTAGGTGGTCCTTGGTGCAGGAAAGAGTCAGATACACAAGCAATATGATGAATCAGATAAGATGCTTTATTCAGGCAGAACCTCTCCAGGAGTGGCACATATCATTTCACACAGCATGCAGGGCTTTATCTCCTTACTACTCATTGAGAGCCTTTTCCTGTTGGGCAACTCACGGTACTCGCGCCAAATTTCCCATTCTAGGTGATCTCCCCAGTACTCACGCCAGAAGGCACCCCCTCTTGAGGTCCTCCCCGATACTCACGCCAGGCAGCCTCACCACAGGCAGCCCACTCCGGTACTCACGCCTAAGCCCCCTCAGATCCAGCCTCCTGGACTAGCGGTGACCTTGTCCACCTACCTAGCCACTTGTGGCCCTGCACTCCAGCAGATGTAACACTGGGAGGTCTTAACCTCACTACCACTCCTGGAGGGGCAATGTCCGCCCATGCTAAACTCCTGGTGTCCTACATATCACTCCTAGAGTGACCTATCACAGAACTACTATCTCTTAACTGTACCTGGGGTACTCCTTACTGGAGCAGTCCCCAAAATGTCTGGACCACAGCACATGGCTGCATCCCTTTATATATCCCAGCACCCCATCTAGTGGTTGCTGGTGAGAAATGCAGGGGAGACTCCCTTTTAGCAGAAAAACACCTAGGACCACCTTTAGGTGTCCAATTCCCTAAGGCCACCCTCTAGTGCCTGTCTAAGGAGAACCCATCCTAGGGGACCCAAATCTTGGGGATCCCTACATATATATATATATTGTGGGGATTTAGCTGGTAGCAGCCGGTAGCAGATGGAAATCTGGGCTTCATAGATGAGACAGGCAACTCTGGTTTGAAACCAAAATGATCAGGCTCCTGCCGTGCTTTATTTCCCACAGCAAACAATATATCACCACATGGTATTTGAAAGTAAAAAGTTCAACAAAACAAAGTCTCACCAATCTGTAGTTTCCACAAAGGAAACCGAAATCCTCACTGCCAATGCCCAGCAGTCCTTTTCTGGAGTCCCAGAATCAGGGGTGTTTGTAACCAGTCCAGCCTACCCCTCACAGCTTCTCTGAGGCTGCACACCCAGGCTCACCTTAAATGCTTCAGTTGTTGCCTAATTGGCTCCAGCATTCTCTGACTTCAGGGTCCTAGCCTCTCCTGCCCTGGAGATTTAAAGGAGCCAGTACCTCAGCCTGGGGGCATTAATACTTAAGCAAAAAGAAAATGAATTAAGTAAACTGAATGCTGAGATAGAAATGATTCAAAAAGAGTTAATTAACTATAAGGATACAGAGACATTTGCACAATTGAATGAAAACTTAGAAAAATGGACTAATAATTGTGAAAAAAAAGAAAATTGCACAAAGACAAAATAAATATGAGAGAGACTTAACTGATTACCGAATGGGGCAGATATTTTATTGGAGAAATGAGAGAATGTTGCGACCTGTATATAAATCTATATTAAAATCGCCGATGCAACATAAGACAAATGAAAGAAAGTATATAACTGATGACTCTTCTTTTACCAGCACTGCCTCGAGCCCAGACTGTTTTTTACAGAGTCCCCCAGTCCAAGCACCCTCAGCGGAACGCAGGGGAGAAAAAATGGCGATGCCCAAAGTGAGGGAGCAGGAAGAAAGCGCTGGATGGGAGGACACGTCTGCACGCGTCGGCAGAGAGGACGCGTCTGTACGCAGCTGGGAGAGGACGCAAGTGAGAGGACGGAACCAACGACGTCAGCGCATCACGTGGGGGCGGAGCTCCGATGCGGAAGTAGGAGAAAGAAGCGGAGAAGAAGCCCCGCGTTGCTTGTCCAGGCAGCTACGGCAGAGAAGTCGCAAACAGGTTTTGGTCCTATGGATGAGAATTTACGAACTGATTATGCCCTGACATCAATGGAGGGTACTTCTAAGAATTTACAAATAGATTATGCCCGGTTACCAATGAAGGATAGTTATGATTCTGTTCCTTCAGTGATCGATGGTAATTTAGATACGAGTGATCCCTCCTTATTACTTGATGGTGTGGGTCAAGAAAACATTGTGGATAATTTAATACCTATGTGCAATGATATAGAATTTGGTAGCATACGGTCTGATGCTTTACAATGTGATGATTTAGAGTTTGTCAAGTTTGGTATGATACAAAGTGATAATAATGGTTTTATAAATGGTCTTAAAAAGAAAGAAAAAAGAAAAAAGAAAAAACATTGTGGTCAATTTTCCTTCTGATGAGGTAGTATGTGATAAACAAAGGAGTAAATGTGTTTGGCAGAATGAGCAAATTTTAAATCTGTCAGCTCACCAGTTAAATAAGGAGGAAATTGAAGTACTGCAAAAAGGTTTAAATTTTTGCCCAACCTGTAATATGGATTATTTTAAAACATATGTAGATTTTCAAAAATTTAGTAGAAAAATTGCTTTGAAGAGATATTTTAAAGTTAAAGAATTGCAAAGTTCGGTTCAATCTAATATAACAATTGCTCAATCTGATGAAATGGTTATGGATGTAACTTTTGATAGGGATGGGGGTGATAATAATAATAATAAGAAATGGAAATTATTAAATTTATGGCTCATTGTGCAGAAGAGTCTGATTCAATAGAAACTATCATTCACAGTGATTTAAAGGGAGAGTCAGTTTTCTCACCTGATATTCCTCCAGGGAATGCTATCTTGATGTATAAAAAAGTGGTAGAACAAGAGCTATTAAAGATTTTTGAAAAAGATTTATCTACAGACTGGAAGTTTCGGGATAATTTGACCCGTAAATAAAGGAGAGCTCTATTAAGTCTTAAAAAGGATAGTAATATTTGTATTAAAAGGGCAGATAAAGGAGGGAAAGTTGTAGTGCTAGATATAGATCAATATAAAAAAATGGTAATGGATATTTTAAGTGATCAAAAGACATATGAATACATGAAGGATAATCCCCTCAAAAAATATAAAAGGGAATTACAACAGTTATTACTGAATGCAGAAAGTCAGGAAATTTTAAATAAATCAGAATTTGAATATATATGGAGGGAAAACCAAATTATGGCCCATATCTATGCCTTGCCCAAGCTGCATAAAAATGTTACCCGTCCCCCTGGGAGGCCAATAGTTTCGAGTATAGGTAGTCTCACAGAAGGTCTTAGTGCATATGTTGACTATTATCTTAATGATATTGTAAAGTCTACACCTGCATATATACGTGATAGCCAGGATGCTTCATCTAAAATCTCTATTATTGAATGGAAAGATAGTTCTGGGTCACATTAGACGTGCAAGCATTGTATTCATGCATAAATCATGTTGATGGGCTTAAGGCAGTCAACATGTATTTGTGCAGATATTTAAAATCAGATGAACAAATAAGATTTCTTTTGGATGCAGTTGAATTTATTCTCTCTCACGATGTGATGACTTTTGATGGCAGGTACTATAGGCAATTGATAGGAACCACAATGGGGGCCAAATTTGCGCCCTCATATGCTGGCCTCTTCATGGCAATGTGGGAGGAAGAGTACATTTATGGAACTGATAACCCATACCATGATGGCATTGTTGGGTGGTATCGCTACATAGATGATGTCATCATGGTATGGGATGGAGATAAAAGTGAGTTACTACCTGGCTTTTTGCATTATGTTAATGGTAATACAATTAACTTTCTAGATTTGACTTTCTACATAGAAAAGGGACAAATTAATACGAGACTTTTCAGGAAAGCAGTGGCAGGCAATACAATCCTGAGAAGAGATTCGTTTCATCCAGAACACACAGTAAAATCAATACCATATGCACAATTAGTGAGACTTTACAGAAATTGTTCTAACTATGATGTATTTAAAGAACAAGCAAGGCATGAATGTGCGAGGCTTGGGGAAAGAGGATATATAAAATGTGATCTACAAATGGCATTACAAAGAGTAGATGAGTTGAAGGATAATGATAATAGTAGGGGTTACAATAAAGGCAAAAAAGTTATAACTACCAAAATTGAAAAGATAGAAGAAATAAGATGTATCTTAGACTTTGGGGTCCAATATAAACAAACTGGTAAGATAATCAAAAGAAATTGCAATATCTTACAGACAGACCCAATATTAAAGAAGTTAAGTATCAAACCGGGTGTAGTAAGTAGAAAAGCCAAATCGCTAGCAGGAATTGTAGCCCCTAATAAGTTAAAATCAAAAGACAAAGGAACTAAAGGAACATCATGGTTGGGTAATTTAAAGGTTTTTTTTCCATGTAAACACTGCAAATCATGTAAGCATAGTACAGGTATGGGATCCCTTATCCGGAAACCCATTATCCAGAAAGCTCCGAATTACGGAAAGCCTGTCTCCCATAGACTCCATTTTAATCAAATAATTCAGAACTTTAAAACTGATTTCCTTTTTCTCTGTAATAATAAAACAGTACCTTGTAATTTATCCCAACTAAGATATAATTAATCCTTATTGGAAGTATGGGTCACACACACATATATATATATATATATATATATATATATGTATGTGTGTGACCCATACTTCGGCAGGATGTAAGCCTGTATGTATATGTATACACACATACACAAAATAAACATATATATGTTTGGTAAGAACCAGCACTCTCTTGTATTAGACTTTATTTTACATGGATACAGGTGATATGTGAAATAAAGAAGTCTAATGCAAGAGAGTGCTGGTCCTTACCATACATATGCATTTGTTTTGCCCGTACACCTTTACAGAACGTTTGTAGACGAGTGTCGACACACCCTCTTGAGCATTTTCAGGATGAAAAAAGCAATACTGTAAAGGTCATATTGTTTCATACAGTGGGCTGTGCTTTTAAAGGAGAAGGAAAGGCTAAATCACTAGGGGTGTCAAATGATAGGTGAAAACTGCACCAGCCTGGGGTAAATGCATACGATTTCTCTTCTGCTGACATCACCAAATGAACTTTAGACTAACTTATAGTGATCAGTTATCAGTGCTTCCCCTAATGTAACCACTGGCATTACTTGCTCAGTGTGGTATAACTGACATGACCTTCTGTGCATGGGACAGATAATCAGCCACAACTGACCAGGGAAAGCAGCTGCTTCCCATCATAGCTTAGCACAAAGATCCACAAGCAGAGAAATGAACCCATCCATGGAAGGTTTCTAAATGACAAAAGTGCTCAGGAGAGGTCTTCTTCTCCTTTAGTTAATCACAAGAAAAAGGCTTGTATTTTGTTCTTTTTTCCCCTTAAAGTTTTTCCAGGAAAGCTAAAAAAAAAAACAAAAAAAAAAAAACCCAGTACATTACTTTTCTAATTGCTAACACAAGGGGGCACATTTACTAATCTACGAACGCTCCGATTGGCGTATTTCGTATTTTTCACTAATTCACTAAATTTGTGCGACAAAATCGTATTGTCGCGCCGAGTACGAAAGTTTCGGATTCATTCAAGCTTCGGTATCGTGACTTTCTTTGGGCCAGGTTGGAGCTGCACAGTGATTCCTATGGGAGGCTTCCAAAATCATGCACAGAAGGATCAAAGTCGGAAAGGTTTTCCTGCATTTTTTGATCGTTCGGATACAAAAATTTTGTGACTTTCGGATTGCCAATTACGATATTATAGTGACTAATACGTTTTTTTCATAAGCATATTAGTGATATTTGCGATCTTAAGAAATTATCGTATCCAATCCGAATTTATCCCATTTGGGATTCGAACTCTCGTTTTCATGAATGTGCCCCAAGGTGTATATTAGCAAATGGCGCCTTAGGTTTAACTACCACCATCACATTAGACACATTCTAGTGTTTATATTGGAATGAAAGTATTGCAAAGCAGATGGCTGACAGTCAATCAAGCGGAACGCTTTTTTTTTTTTTTTTTTTAGGAATTTAGGGAAAAAAACAAAAAGACAAAATCTTTAGCAAATAGAAAACAATATATTTATATATCAAAGTGGTTTATTAGTTCTGAACAGGAAAATGCCATATCACAAGGCTACAGCTGCCCCACCATATATAGCTCTGGGATCTCACAAGCCATGGGTTATGGTGCGGCTCCGAAGCTGTTGGACATATTCCTTGGCCTGCTGGAAGCCTGTCATTGGCTCTTCTTTAGGAGACGGCGGGCCTTCGACCAGCTTGACAAAATAGTGGCAATAGACCTTATCCATTATTCCAAACATGCCACGTCCATGATAACGGATCCGCTTTAGGTACTTGCCTTTGTTGGAAAAGGATTCCGCTAAAAAGAGAAAAATGACTAGATTAAATGAGGAGATTACACACTGACAGCAGAACCGGCCATAAACATTTATTTCCAGCTTGGTCTCAACATGGTACATTTATTAAAGTTGGCTATACATAGTGAGGTCCAATTGTTTGCTGACTGCTAAATAACCCAATACATGGCCAATAGGGAGATGTGCTTGCAAGGCTACATTTGTTCAGGCACAGATTAAGCTGAACGGGGTCCCAATCAAGTTTAGTTGCCTACGACCTCATCTATTCATATACAGGTATCGGACCCTTTATCCGGAAACCCGTTATCCAGAAAGCTCCGAATTACGGAAAGCCCGTCTCCCATAGACTCCATTTTAATCACATAATTCAGAATTTTAAAACTGATTTTCTTTTTCTCTGTAGTAATAAAACAGTACCTTGTAATTGATCCCAACTAAGATATAAATAATCCTTATTGGATGCAAAACAATCCTATTGGGGTTAATTAATGTTTTATTGATTTTTTAGCAGACTTAAGGTATGGAGATCCAAATTACGGAAAGACCCCTTATCCGGAATACCCTTGGTCCCAAGCATTCTGGATAATGGGTCCTATACCTGTACAAGAGCATTTAATCTCTATTAATCAAGATCTGACTGAGCAGCTGATTTTGATGTGCATGTATAAAATAAAGAAGGTGGAGTTCTATCTTTTTCCTTGGATAAGGCATCCTCCACAGACACAGACTTTATTAAAATAACTCCAGCTATTTCTAACCACTAGGGGTGCTGTTTTATTAATGTACATGAAGCATGTCTCAGCCAAGGCTGCTTCCACTTACAATACAGATGTGCAAATACTCTAAGATGGGTTGTTCTATACACACTATACGCTAATGGGAAAAATTGAGTATGCAGACCACACACAAACAGGATATATTTTTTTCTTTGAGGGCACTGGGGGTTACACCAACTGATTTCTTTTTTTTTAATAAATTCTCCTATTAGTCAGAGTCAGCAACTTCCATTATATGCACACGTGTGATTAATACCTTGATTACAATATGTGACATAACAATTTATTATGCTAATGGATCTAGCTCCAACATATCTATTCTACCTGCCAGACATGTCTGCTTAGAGAATATCTATGATATTTTTGCTCACTAAAGCTAATTATTAGGCACTTCAGAGAATTATCCATAATTCTATTTTCAGATGTTCTTTTGAACTGAGCGCAAAACTTACTGTATGCTCAGAGTTTAGGGTCACTAGGCCATGGACCCTGCTAGGGATTATAACACTACAGAAGAGCTATGGCAGGATGTAAGGAAGGATGGGCCCACAGAGTCAGAGAAAATAGACTGATGCAAAATGCAAGGCAAATCAGCATTAGATATTTAGGGGGAAAACTAAATCAAAAGAATATAAAATCAAATACAATAAAAAATAAGGTATTCTGCCTGCTGAAAGGAGAACAATACACATAATTTAACCATAGTGCCCTGCACAGGCCCCTCTACCCACAGCGTTGCTTCTCATTTTGGGGGTTTCCTTGGTGTGGTTGAGGAAAGGGGAAAAATAGGTTTCATTCTCCTTTATAAATGATATTAATGATAAATATTTGGAATGAACAAGGATTCATAGTGCACACAGAAATCTCATGCAACGCAAGATAGTTGCTGATACTTGCATGGGCACTTACCGACATATAGGTTGGATTTAAATTCCACATTGTGATTCCGTACGGCTAAATCTTGAGCTTCTAAAAGAACCTGAATAGGAAGAGAAAACTATCAGTGTGCGGTGTAAAAAATGGCTACTCAGTTTGGCAGATTTTTTACAGAAGAGAAAAACTGCCAGGGATGCAGGGAAACCTATCCATGTCAAGAAAAAGAACTGGAAAAAAATCAGGGTTAGGTTGAGCTATATGAACAAAGAAACAGGAATTTGGGCTATTTCTCCTTTAACAATATTTTTATGCTGTCTAAACTTGTTTCCCTTTTTATCATGGAACAGGCTGTATAGATAAACACACTTTATTATCCACCTCATGGGGGCAATAATTAGTAGCTGAAAGCTGTTTGTCAGGTAATTCTCTCCTTTCAGTAGCATATATATATATATCGGAGATGCAATTAAAAGGGAAAAAGCAACTGAGCCGCAGCCAGGAGATTGTATTTTATACATTTTATTTAAGGTACCAAAATGGTAGTTGCAGTATATTTACTATTCTTTTAAATCAACAGTAAAGGCTTAATTATGTTTATTGGACAGTACAGAGCAAAAATACATGGTCTTTAAAGGGACAGCAATATTGAAAAGCAAACAGCTTGCCACACACACACATATACACTATATCTACTATACTATACTACTATAGTATATATATATATTTATAGTATATATATAGTATATATATGTATATAGTATATATATATATAGTATATATATATAGTATATATATATATATATATAGTATATATATATATATATATATATATATATATATACACAGTGGTGTGAAAAACTATTTGCCCCCTTCCGGATTTCTTATTCTTTTGCATGTTTGTCACACTTAAATGTTTCTGCTCATCAAAAACTGTTAACTATTAGTCAAAGATAACATAATTGAACACAAAATGCAGTTTTTAAATGAAGGTTTACGTTATTAAGGGAGAAAAAAAACTCCAAATCTACATGGCCCTGTGTGAAAAAGTGATTGCCCCCCTTGTTAAAAAATAACTTAACTGTGGTTTATCACACCTGAGTTAAATTTCTGTAGTCACCCCCAGGCCTGATTACTGCCACACCTGTTTCAATCAAGAAATCACTTAAATAGGAGCTACGTGACACAGAGAAGTAGACCAAAAGCACCTCAAAAGCTAGACATCATGCCAAGATCCAAAGAAATTCAGGAACAAATGAGAACAAAAGTAATTGAGATCTATCAGTCTGGTAAAGGTTATAAAGCCATTTCTAAAGCTTTGGGACTCCAGCGAACCACAGTGAGAGCCATTATCCACAAATGGCAAAAACATGGAACAGTGGTGAACCTTCCCAGAAGTGGGCGGCTGACCAAAATTACCCCAAGAGTGCAGAGACAACTCATCCGAGAGGCCACAAAAGACCCCAGGACAACATCTAAAGAACTGCAGGCCTCACTTGCCTCAATTAAGGTCAGTGTTCACGACTCCACCATAAGAAAGAGACTGAGCAAAAACGGCCTGCATGGCAGATTTCCAAGGCGCAAACCACTTTTAAGCAAAAAGAACATTAAGGCTTGTCTCAGTTTTGCTAAAAAACATCTCAATGATTGCCAAGACTTTTGGGAAAATACCTTGTGGACCGACGAGACAAAAGTTGAACCTTTTTGGAAGGTGCGTGTCCCGTTACATCTGGCGTAAAAGTAACACAGCATTTCAGAAAAAGAACATCATACCAACAGTAAAATATGGTGGTGGTAGTGTGATGGTCTGGGGTTGTTTTGCTGCTTCAGGACCTGGAAGGCTTGCTGTGATAGATGGAACCATGAACTCTACCGTCTACCAAAAAATCCTGAAGGAGAATGTCCGGCCATCTGTTCGTCAACTCAAGCTGAAGCGATCTTGGGTGCTGCAGCAGGACAATGACCCAAAACACACCAGCAAATCCACCTCTGAATGGCTGAAGAAAAACAAAATGAAGACTTTGGAGTGGCCTAGTCAAAGTCCTGACCTGAATCCTATTGAGATGTTGTGGCATGACCTTAAAAAGGCGGTTCATGCTAGAAAACCCTCAAATAAAGCTGAATTACAACAATTCTGCAAAGATGAGTGGGCCAAAATTCCTCCAGAGCGCTGTAAAAGACTCGTTGCAAGTTATTGCAAACGCTTGATTGCAGTTATTGCTGCTAAGGGTGGCCCAACCAGTTATTAGGTTCAGGGGGCAATTACTTTTTCACACAGGGCCATGTAGGTTTGGATTTTTTTCTCCCTAAATAATAAAAACCCTAATTTAAAAACTGCATTTTGTGTTTACTTGTGTTATCTTTGACTAATAGTTAAATGTGTTTGATGATCAGAAACATTTTGTGTGACAAACATGCAAAAGAATAAGAAATCAGGAAGGGGGCAAATAGTTTTTCACACCAATATATATATATATATATATAAAAAGGCTGAGGCACACACTTATAGGGATAACAACCTGGGTGCAAATCAGATAAACAATGTAAATGTGTAAAAAATGCTGATGCACACCAGGAAAATTTTATCAAAAAAAAGATACTTAGTTTATTTAGATCGACGTTTCGGTCCTCACCCGGGACCTTGATCTTGATAAAGGTCCCTGGTGAGGACCGAAACGTCGATCTAAATAAACTAAGTATCTTTTTTTTGATAAAATTTTCCTGGTGTGCATCAGCATTTTTTACATATATATATATGAGAAAGGTCCTAACAAGGACCGAAACGTTGGTTTTAACAATATATCTGCAATAAAAAAAATTTTGACGAAACATTGAAGGGTGTGCTGGCCACAGTAGTCAAGAGAGACACTTTTTCTATAACTTTAAATATGTCCCTTGTAGCACATATTCTCCTGGTGACAGACTTTAGGTGATGGTATGTGAAAAAGAATTCAGTGTAATGGGTTTACGATACATTAGTGTTCTTATCCTTTTCCTATACATTTTTAAAACAAACATCCAGGAAGGCCATTTGTTCTTCAGGACTCTCCATGGCACAACGTAAATCATACATATTATCATTACAATATACTAAAAACTCTGCCAGGAACTCATCTCCCGCCCATATCTAATATAGTCCTCTATGGAGCAATAAATGCTTCTATTGCCTATTGATAATGGTTCCTATCTCCATGTCAATTCCCTAATAAAAGCCCTGAAGAGACGGAAATCCAGCCACTCCCATCACCCCATAAAGAAGTTGACGTATGAGAGCACAAAACACACCCCCATAGTGGCTGCAAACCTCTGAAGATAGTACCTCCCAATAAGGGAACTCTGACCGGTATAACTCAGCCTGCAGCCTTGTGCCTTTATAGGGTTACAGATATCCTCAGTGACTAATTGCAACAAAGTAACAAAACTCTATGTTTTCTGCTTTATTTGGCCAATTCATTGCTTTATGGCCTATACGGACAAGTGTTCATACAAAGATGCCTGATGCATTCTTAAGGATGGTGCAAGTGGGAGGGCAGGTATGCTCATTAATGAAGACTAGAATATTGCTAGCACACGAGTATGGAGAATATTCCAATGAAGATAGTTAGACACAAGGATGTGTGGGATTTTTATTATGATTGCTGTAAAACAAATTTAGGCTGGGTGTGATTATATAACTCCAGCTTGCTTACAAGAACATAAGAACTATAATGTTTAACCTTAAGACAAAAATAGCACTGCATCAAAGAACACTACTTTGAAATCCAATGGGAGACTGAAAGGGCAGACCTATACAATTAGAAAGGCACATGGGTTTAAGATTTTCAAGGACATTAACTGTCCTTTAATTTAATAAGTGACAAGTTTAAAGGGAGACTTTGACTGTTGGCTGACGACTACTGGCTAAATGCACTGTCTACGTGCACAGAAAGGATCTATCCCCAGAAGCGCCCGTCTCTTACCTCCTTCATAATCTTGGCCCCTTTCTTGTCATTAAACTCCAGCTGCGCGATAGCTTGGTCTACAGACATTCCTCGTATCTGAAAAAGGCAATCATGGAATTTAATCTGGTGCTGTTGTACGAGGAGTCTCTTATCGTACTCCTGCATTACAGTGCCCGCTGGGCCCCTCAGTCTGGATGTCACGAGTCCCTCTATTCAATTACAGGATGATCTACATATCACTTCTATCGATCTAGATTAATTAATAGCAATGGAAATTTTCACTTTGATGACCAACACACTTATTTTACAGATGGCTACTCATTGTTATATTTAAAGCTCCAGTCTTCGGTCAAAGACAACTTTTAAAGGCCAAGCTGCAACTGTATGAAAGTGATGGGACATTAAACAAAATGCTAATGATTGAGATACATGAATTAGAAGTGAGGCACATGGGCAAAGGGTTAAACGTGATGGACGCAAGTGCTTTTTAACCTCCTATATCCTGTAATAGTAATCAGGGCAACATTTTTGTGGAAAAAAAAGCTTCAGGAAACCTTAAGACAAAAAAGCTGCAGGAAACCCCATTGCCTTCAAGACTGTCTGCAATCACAAAATGCACAGCTCAAAAGTGAAATAGTAACATTAAAAAACTGGATTGAGTTGTGGTAGTAAAGCATGAACTGGGAGACTGAGTAAAACTAAATAATTCCATTCCTTCCAGGGTTCCTGAAGTTCAGTCTAGGAAATCTCAACACATTTTGCCCAAATTAATAAGCTTATGCTAAGCATAGGTGTATATGGCCTTTAATTGGGCCGCAAGGAAGACTGTCCTATGAGTAAGAAAATTTAACACTATAGAGGTAGGATATAAAAGTCACCTGAGTAACCTCAAGAACGTATAATAAAAATTTGTTTTAACCAAATAACCCAAACATTTATAAATAAATTATAGTTACTCGGTCTTAGCTGGTAGCAGCCATGGAGCTGATTTACATACTTACCAGTTTGGCAAGATACCACATCTTATCCTTGCTGTATTTGATCTGCTTCCGGCAATGGTAGACCTCCTAAAAATGAATATTGGCACAGTAAGGTATCAGTCACCGTTTCTGCAAAGGAGCCAGAGAGATGAGTTCTATCTAGCCTCTTAAAAGAACACCACCACCAAAAAAAGGAGATTTTGTAATAACTCACCATTAAATCCTTTTCTCTTAGGATGTCTGTGGGACACAGGGACTGTGGGTATAGTATCTACCAGCAGAAGGCAGGACACTAGAAGAGGAAGAAGCCCCTCCTCCCTCCTACTATACCCCTTGTCACTTCCTTAGTGAGCCAGTTTTGTCAACAATATAACAGACAGTATAACATAACTATATACACAGGCAGAAAACTTTCCAGAAGAATCGCTTCCGGGAGGGAAGCCCTGTGTCCCACAGACGTCCTAAGAGGAAAAGGATTTAACGGTGAGTTATCACAAAATCTCTTTCTCTTACAGATGTCTGTGGGACACAGGGACCGTGGGGACATACCAAAGCTGTCCCATTAAATAAGGGTGGGAGAAGCGGGTTCAGGCGTCTGCGGCCTACAGTACCTTTCTCCCGAAAGCTGCAAAAATCTCAAATCTGTAAAATTTAGTGAAAGCATGGATGGAGGACCATGTGGCGGCCCTGCAGACCTGTTCGGCTGAGGCCCTGTTTCTAAAGACCCAGGAGGTGCCGATTCCCCAAGTAGAGTGAGCTCTGATGTGGAGAGGTGGCGACTTCCCTCTGGCAATGTATGCTCTGCGGATGGCCTCTCTAATCCAGCGGGATATTGTGGCCTTGGGAGCCGGAGAGCCCTTCTGGGGGCTGGAGGGCAAGATGAAGGGACATGTGTACTGACATATGTCCTTGGTCCGGTGTAGATAGAACTTTAGCGCCCAGACCGGATCCAACGAATGCAAAGCCACTTCCTTGGGGGAAGATGGCTGAGGGCAAAACGACGGAATAGTGATGTCCTGGTTGATGTGGAAGGAAGAACCGATCTTAGGCACAAAGGAAGGCAGGGTTCTGAGGACCATTCGGTCCGAGTGGAAGACGAGGTTTGGCTGCAGGTGTGATAGGGCCGAGATCTCGGACACTCTCCGCGCCGAGGAGATGGCCAGCAGAAAAACCATCTTACAGGTGAGCCACGCTAGGGGGATGGCCAGGGGCTCGAAGGGCGGGCTCTGCAGAACGGTGTGGACAAGGTTAAGGTCCCAAGGAGGAATGGGATCACGGAAGGGGGGGTGAAGCCGCGAAACCCCCTGTAGGAAGGTGGCTATGTCCGGTAGGGTAGCCAGATGACGTTGAAAGAGGACAGACAGAGCCGATATCTGCTCCCCAGCCCTTGAAGGCGCCAGTGTGGTTCCTGAAGAGGACGTCCCTTGGCTAGGTGAGACGTGTTGAGCCACCATGCAAGAGAGGCCTTTGTCCTGGGAAGCATCCGAATCCGTTCGGACAGGCTGGTGCGGGTCCACTGATCTAGGATGTTCCACTGGAGGTCGTGCAGGTGAAACTGCGCAAGGGCACCGCCTCCATGAAGGACACCATGGATCCTAGCACCTGCATCGCAAAGCGGATGGACGGGGATGGAGATTGGATCAGACGAAGCGTCAATTCCTGGATTCGAGATATTTTCTCTGGGGGGGAGGAACACTCTGTTGTACTGTATCGAAGATCATGCCCAGGAAGGCATCCAGCGGGATGAGGTGAGTCACAACTTCTCCAGGTTGATCTTCCAGCCCAGAGAGGTTAGAGTTCTTGTGACCAGGTTCAGCTGGGATATCACTGCGGAAGGGGATGGCGCCTTGAGAAGAAGGTCGTCCAGGTATGGGGTAATGGAGACCCCCTGTGACCTGAGGGACACCGACGCCATGAAGATGCGTGGCGCAGAAGTGAGCCCGAAGGGGAGGGCTGTGAATTGGAAGTGAAGGTTTTTGACCATAAATCTTAAGTATTTCCAGTGGGGAGGGAAAATGGGGACGTGGAGATAGGCGTCCTTTATGTCCAGGGCCACTAGGTACTTGTTGGGCCCCTTGGCTGCAATCACCGACCTAACTGATTCCATTTTGACGCGAGAGAAACAGAGGTTGGAGTAAAAGCCCCGGAACCTCTCTCCGGCAGGCATGATTACTCTCTCGTCCCAAGGGTACAATGGAGAGGAAGACGGACTGTCTGAGAGGGTCTTGAGAGAGTCGAGACACGAAGAACCTGCTTGGCAGGTTGGATAGGAACTCGAGGCGATAGCCTGAAGGTACAACCTCCTACGGGAGTGAGGCTTCCCGCCTTGGGATAGTCATGCGGAGGAGTATTTGCCGGCGGGCTTAGTTTGGGGGCGTCTGCCCTGCCAGGAGTACCTGGAGCGCGTCTGAAACTTGTGGAATCCCTGGAGGAGGTGACCTTGGAGCCCCTGGGGCGAAAGAAGCGGCCCTTGCGAAAGGAAGAACGATTCCTGGGCTGGGGGAGGAAGGTGCTCTTTCCTCCTGTGGCCTGGCTGATTATTTTGTCGAGCTTTGGCCCGAATAACAGTTTGCCCTTGAAGGGGAGGGTGGTAAGCGACCTCTTAGAGGACATGTCGGCGGACCAGAGCTTGAGCCAAAGCGAGCGCCGCGCCGCTACGGCAAGAGCAGAAGTACGACTGATGGCCTGGACTGAATCCAGGGAGGCCTCGCAAAGGTATTCGTTGGCGTCTCGGATCTGAGAGGCTAAGAGAGAGAGTTCCTGTCTGGAAGAGCCCGAGGAAATGCCCACAATGGGGGAGTTGGACCAGGCCTGAACCGCCCGAGAAACCCAGGCTGAGGCCAGGGCCGGGAGGAGGCTCTCCCCCGCGGAAGTGAATGTGGCTCTGAGGAAACCTTCTATCTTCTTGTCCATAGGGTCCTTGAAGGAGGAGGAGTCCGGGACAGGAAGGGCCGTGTTTTTGGACAAACGGGACACCGGAGCATCCACTGATGGGGGGGGGGTGGACCATTTTTCCAGAGTTTCCTGTGGGAAAGGGCAAGAGCGTTGGAAGTGCCGAGAGGCCTGAAAACGCTTTTCAGGGTGGTCCCACTCCGACTGGATAAGAGAGTCCAGTTGGTCGTGAGAAGGAAAAACGGAAGAGGTCCTCTTCTGGCGCTTGAAGAGAGAGGAAGAGGTCTCTAGGGTAGATTCTGGAGTCTTGAGGTCGAGACAAGACATGACTGATGCAATGAGAGAATCGATAGCTTCAGGTGAAGATTTGGCTATGTCATCTGGATCATCCGGCCTGTCGGAAGAAATCTCTCCCTCGCTTAAGGAATGATCCTCCCAAGTAGCATAAGCGTGTAGAGACTCGGAGTCACTGTAGTCCTCCAGGCGGAGTAGTGCCTGTCGCTTGAGGGATCCGGCAGGCTGGGGATCTTCCTTATCTAGTCTGTCTAGCAGTTTATCAAGACAGGCCGCTAACTTGGGAATGCCAGTGGAAAGCTGAGCCGCCCATGGAGGAGGGTCCTGGTTGGAAGAGGAGGCCTGCGCTTGAGCATCCAGTGCCAGTGCTGGGGTAGGGGCCCCCCTGCTATCTCTGTGGTGGGGAGAGGAGGCACGTCCAGAGCCTGGGACAGAGTCTCAGCCGGAAGCTTGGAGCAGATGGGAGCATCTGGCGCAAGCTAGGTATTTTACCTTTGAGGAACTAGAGCCCCCCCTGGAGAAGGGGCCCTCTGGAATGCCTTCTGCCATGGGAGAAAACAAGACGTGCAAGTCTTTGACAAACAGTCAGCGGGTAATTAGCAAAAAAAGACAGATAGGCTTTAATACAATAGACAATGCAAGGAAAGGTATATGGTTTCTCTTTTTTTTTTTCCACAAATATATATTAGTGGATATATATATATATATATATATATATAAAGATATATATATCTATATATATATATATATATATATATATCTATATATATATATATATATATATATATATATACACACACACACTTTCAGGCAGACAATTCAACCCTCATAGTACTCAGAAAAAACGTTTAAGGACCCCAAACCCTGTAAGGCGTAGTCCTGTCAGGAAGCCCAGCCACAGTTCTAGTCCTGCCCTGCCCGTTCCTAATGTCCCCCTAATAGTGCCCCCTCCTGCAAGAATACCGTCCCAGTGCCAGAAGAGAGTCCGGAAAAGAGGGCGCGCCATCATAAGGAAGAGACGGTGGAACGCATGGGGACACGGTTGTACGCAAGGGAACGCGGAGCAAGGCATGGGGATGCGGAGGGGCACCTGGGCGAGGGGGACACCGGCTACTGGGGCAGACAAGGCAGGCTGGACCAGGCTGACCGGGGAGCTGGCAGAGACTGACCTGGGGGGCCCGAGTACTTGCCGGACAGCGTCTGCACTCAAAAGGTAGAGGCAGGGATTCCTGTGTGGCCCGCTCCATGGGAGTCTTACTGGCTCCGGTGCTTGTGTCCCACGTAGGGGGAAGCCTGTTGAGGGAACTCTAGAGAGGCCCTATAGGACAACCCCTGGTGCCAGATTAATCTGGCCGCAGACTTCAGAGAGCTGTAAGGATCCTGTCTCCTGAGGACACTAAGGAAGTGACAAGGGGTATAGTAGCAGGGAGGAGGGGCTTCTTCCTCTTCTAGTGTCCTGCCTCCTGCTGGTAGATACTATACCCACGGTCCCTGTGTCCCACAGACACCTGTAAAAGAAATAAGAGCTTTAAAGTAATATAATGTACTGTTGCCCTGCACTGGTTAAGGTTGCGTGCTTGCTAAAAAAAAAACAAAAAAAAAAAAAAACAACAAAACAACAACAAACAACAAAAACAACCTGCTATAGTTTATATAAATAAGCTGTTGTGTAGCAGCCATTCAAGCTGGAGAAAAAGAAAAAGGGCACAGGTAACAGATAAGCTCTATAGAATATAATGAGGTTTTATCTGTTATCTGCTATGTAACCTGTGCCTTTTCTCCTTTGAATGGCTGCCCCCATGGCTTCACAGCAACTTAATAAACTATAGTAGTCTTTCCGAGGAAAACACACAACTTTTATCAGTGTAAGTCAAAAGTACATTATATTTTAATTCATTTTATACATTAACTTTTTTTGGTGTTACGGTTCCTTTAAATAAGGGTAATGCAATAACAGCTGCAGTTTCTAAAAGGTCTAGTAACCCATAGCAATCAATCAGACATCAACAAAAGTGATGTTATTGTGAAGAAGAGGTGGTCATAAACTTCTAACATTGGAATAAAGGAAATTATGTGAAGTCTAAAATAATACTTCCCATTTGAACCAAGGAAGTGGCACAGGACTGAACTCACTGCGGGTCGGCGAGGCTCATCAGGGAGCTGCGGTGGGTACACAATCCTATTTTTCATTTCCCAGTGTCGGCTCCTCTCCAATACGGCACTTGTATGGACACAGCTCTGGGGGAGGCAGCCACTGGCAGTCAAACTGCAACACAAAACATAAAAGTATTTCTCTGAATTTTTGTGTTTATTCATACAGGTATCGGACCCTTTATCCGGAAACCCATTATCCAGAAAGCTCCAAATTACAGAAAGCCCATCTCCCATAAACTCCATTTTAATCAAATAATTCAAAATTTTAAAACGGATTTCCTTTTTCTCTGTAGAAATAAAACAAATTCATTGTAATTGATCCCAACTAAGATATAAATAATCTTTAATGGATGCAAAACAATCCTATTGGGGTTAATTAATGTTTTTTAAATTTTTTAGTAGACTTTAGGTATGGAGATCCAAATTACCGAAAGACCCCTTATCCGGAATACCCTTGGTCCCGAGCATTCTAGATAACAGGTCCTATACCTGTATAAGTAAGAGCTGCCATACTGGTTGTGCCTCCAGCCTGTGGTTATGCATTAGCATGGCTAAAACTTCACAGTACAGATATGGGACCTGTTATTCTGAATGCTCTGGACCTGGGGTTTATGCATAAAGGATCTTTCTGTAATTTGGATCTCCACATCTTAAGTCTAATAATAAAAAAAAAAAAACAATAGGATGGTTTTGTCTCAAAAAAGGATCAATTATATTTTATTCAGGACCAAGTAAAAGGTACTGTTTTATTATTATGGAGACAAAGGAAATTTAAATTGTGTGATTAAAATGGGGAGACAGCCCACCCCTAATTCGGAACTTCCTGGATAAAGGGTTTCCAGATAACGGATCCCACATTCTGCCACATTCATCCAGACATTCTGCCACTCATGTAAATGGTTAGCTTTAGGCTATGGTCAGACAAGGCATTCACTAGCACAGCAGAGACACATTAGCATAGCATTTCCTTTTTAAAGAAGAACAACAGAGATTTTAAAAAAGATAGATATACCAAATAGATCTTTGTTTATGTTTTCTAAATTGTAGGATTTAGATTGGTTATAACTGTACTCGTGGTTAACAGGAGGGGGACGAGAAGTAAACTTGGGTCCTTAATGAATATAAAAAAAAATTTCTCTCTTTAATACAGAGTATTAGTACAGAGTAACAGAGTAGACTTTATAAAATATCATAATAAAATAATTTGAAATAAAAATAATAATAAAAATGTTTGAAACACATAACCCATTTACCAATCAGTTCCATTCCAGACCAGCTTCCAACTTACCAAGCACTTAGCAAAACCCAGCATGTATTCAATTCTTTGTGGTCTTTTTCACAGCTGGGTTTCCCAGGGCTGCGCTGGGGATCATGACAAATTGTCCCCACGCTTCATCCGATCATCTACAGAGATTTCACTAGGGGCCCCTTTCTAATCAGACCCCAGTAGTAAGATAAATCCTAGATTGCTTATATATATATTTATTATTATTGTCAGCAAACTTTAATAAAAAAAAAATGATTCCAGAGTAAAGGTGTATGACACACAGAAAAGTATTAGGGCTCTGGCACACGGGGAGATTAGTCGCCCGTGGCAAAACTCCCTGTTCGCGGGCGACTAATCTCCCCGAGTTGCCTACCCCTGCCATCCCACCGGCGAACATGTAAGTCGCCGGCGGGATGGCAGACGCGGCGGGGCGATTTCCGCGAAATCGCGCCACCGCTTCTGCCATCCCGCCCTTAGCCATCTAAAAGCACTCACGGTCAGGGGCCCTGCATTCATTTCCCTTAAAAGAAAGCTTTACAGTAATCAGTGTAATTAGTTTATTCTTTTTAATAACTATCAGGGATTAAAGGAACAGTAACACTAAAAAATAAAAATGTTTTAAAATAATTAAAATATAATGTACTGTTGCCCTGCACTGGTAAAAGTTGTGTGTTTGCTTCAGGAACACTACTATAGTTAATAGAAATAGCTACTAATAGTTACTCAGCCATGAGGTCCCAGGCAGAGGGGCTTTTAGAACAAAACTGATCACGGAGGTGCCTAGTGACACCCTTATCTCACACAGCAGGGGGACCCTTATCCGATTTCATTCAGAAAATGGACATGCCGTAAAAATAGGTAATGTGTGTGTTTTCAGTTCAGCGCGTCATGTAAAAGCAGGTGGATATTTTAAACCTGAAAACTTTAAGCAGGAGTTGGCAAAGGCAGTTGGAAAGGTTATAGAGTAAATGAAGGGGTTCGCTTTGTAGTGTCCCCTGACTTCACAAACACAATTTTAATATTTGATGAATGCCTTATTTGCTAGGAGCAAAAGGTTATAGTGGATAATTATTTGTTGGAGACAGGCATCGGGTATTGATCCCAGGACCCATGTCCGGACGCACCAGAGAAGCTAGGAGTATAAAGGAACGCACACAGAGAGGAACCACCACCTGTCACCTGTACCCAGCGATCTCTGAACTACAGTGTGTAAATCAGGGCTGTGGAGACGGTAGATAAATTCTCCGACTCCTCAGTTTCTGATACTTCCGACTCCTCTGTTTTTAATATGCTAATGTATTTTATACATTCATACAGTCAATGAAAAGCATGTTTCATGGTCACTCAACGTGTTCGTTTATGCACTTTGTGCATTGGGCTTTATTCCTATAGCAGAGAATTAATTATGACTGCTTGTGAATTGGGACATTTAAACTTGCTTTATTTTATTTATTTTTTTTATTCCCATTTAAATTTAGTAGGAGTCTGAGTCGGTTCATTTTTTGCCAGGTACCAGGTACTCCAGGTACTCCAGGTACCCAAAATTGCCTCCGACTCAGACTCCTCGACTCCGACTCCACAGCCCTGGTGTAAATATGATCATCATGTGGAGCAGAACATATCGCCCACGGAGGCAATGCCCAGTCAAATGTTGCGGAAGCTGGTCGGGCGTGTTCAATTAGCGTGCCGAATTGTAGGGAGCGTGGGGCGCACTTTTGCCTAGTTACCATGTATGCAACGTACCCCAGCTGGCACCAGGAGTGCAAGTTAGATGTGCCCAATAGGCAACCAACACAGATATCTAGGTTCAGCTGGCAGACAGTGAGGAGTGCAAGGGTCCTGCATCAGTCCCTGGCGATCTGCGGGAGATGAAGTGCAACAAGTGATGCCAACGGGCTACACGGAGTGGTGGAGAGCGCGTTCGGGTGCAACTACAACTCTCCCGTGTCCAGTTCTAGTTAATGTAAACCGCCTTCAAAAAGGACCAGGACCTATAGGGCCAATTGAAGGCCCGCAAATAGCACTCCAGAGATATAAGAGCAATAAGGACCCACAAAGCGAGCCCAAAGGAATTTCACATGTCGCTCAAATATGCCGAACCAGATGTACTGTATGTAAAATGGTAACATCACCAGCCCCCGCTCCTACATAGATTTATAGCCCATATTCAGATAGTGACAGTTGGCATGTCCCCTGGTTTACTCCATTAGAATATATATTACAAATACTGATGTATATGGTTTAGCAGAAGTGGATAGCCACCTGGTGCGAGCCTGTCATGTAATATGGTCCTAGATTAGGGGTTACAGGTAGACTTGTCAATACCCATTGACTGTGTCTCCAGAAAAATAGAATAAAGAAAAATCAAAATGAAAAATCAAAATGAAAAGTAAAAATAGAAATGACATGCAACTAAGTCTCATAAAATAAATAATGCAAGCACAACCCGTCCATTAAGGACCTTGAGGGGGGAACACTCAGGGTGTCAAGCACAGCAGCCATGTATAGAACGACTGGTAACATGAATTTGTTATATATAACAATAGGTTTTTTAGGGTTGAGCCAAACCTCACTATGTGAGGTGACAAAAGGAATACAGAGACCTTATGTACAGCATCCATGTAAGAATAAAAAGAATGCACATCATACTAGCAGAGGGTATATATATTATGTGCCCACCGTATAGGGCAATTAGAATCAAACAAATGGATCATGAAAATTATAAAGGTATTGTACCCTCAACAGAAGGTTACTATGTGAGCAATTAATGTGATAGAAATGGGTAAGTGTGGAGTGCACATAACCAGGTGAACAAGAAGGGCTAAAGGACCCAAGGTGAAATAAAAATAAAAAATGAAAATAATTAAAAATGGTAATAACCAAAACAGTGTGGAGACCATAAATCTGGACATAAACCATTAATACTTGGAGGTTGGAAACACCAATATTAGTTATTAAGGATTAGAAAATAAGAAAATAAGGAAGGCCACAGTGTGGCAAGACATTCAAGTAAATCCTGTTCCTTGTTTAGATAAAAATGGAGAGAGGAAGTAGTTCATTTAGACCACGTGGGGCAACAGTGTCCAGTTTGAAGATCCATCTTGCCTCCACCTTGAGTAAGTCCAAGTCTCTATCCCCACCCCTTCTTGGGATGGGTACATGATCTATCAGCATATGCCGGAATTGTGGAAGCGAGTGCAAAGCTATCAGGCAAGCTAAAATAGAGATGGAAAAGGATATTGCAGCTAAGAGTAAAAAGAATCCAAAATTATTTTTTAATTATGTGAATAGTAAAAAAATGAAGCAAGAAGGGGTGGGAACCTTATTATCACGGGGGGGGGGGGGGGGGGGTAACTTGGTTGATGAGAACAGGGAAAAAGCAGAAATTTTGAACTCTTATTTTTCATCTGTCTATACATCTGAGGAGCCACCTAATGAAGGCTTCCCTTTTAATATGCCCAGTTCTAGTAATTTAGCTACTGACGCATGGGTCACTCGGGAGGAAATTCAAAAGAGACTTGAATATGTAAAGGTAAACAAAGGTCCAGGACCGGATGGGATTCATCCCAGGGTATTAAATGAACTGAGCACTGTGGATTGCCAAGCCTCTTCACTTAATTTTTCAGGATTCGTTGAGGTCTGGCATGGTTCCAAGAGACTGGCGGATTGCTAATGTGGTGCCGTTATTTAAAAAGGGATCCCGTTCTCAGCCTGGAAACTATAGGCCTTTTAGTCTGACATCAGTAGTAGGAAAATAATCCTTTTGGAAGGGGTAATAAGGGATAGGGTCATTGAATACATTGCAGTTCACAATACTATAGGTTTGTGCCAGCATGGTTTTATGCGTAACAGATCTTGCCAGACTAATTTAGTCACCTTTTATGAGGAGGTGAGTAGGAACCTCGATGCTGTAATGGCAGTTGATGTCATCTACTTGGATTTTGCTAAAGCGTTTGATACAGTACCTCACAGAAGTTTAATAATCAAATTAAGGAATATTGGCCTAGAATATAATATTTGTAACTGTAATCTATCCTTCAGCCAGTTCTCTATCCAAAGAGTGGTGGTAAATGGAACATTTTCTAATTGGACCAGTGTGGTTAGTGGAGTACCGCAGGGGTCCGTCCTTGGTCATTTGCTTTTTAACTTGTTTATTAATGACCTGGTGGTGGGCATAGACAGTACTGTTTCTATTTTTGCTGATGACACAAAATTGTGCAAAACTATAAGCTCCATGCAGGATGCTGCCACTTTGCAGAGCGATTTGACAAAATTGGAAAACTGGGCAGCAAACTGGAAAATGAGGTTCAATGTTGATAAGTGCAAAGTTATGCATTTTGGTAGAAATAATATAAACGCGAACTATCTACTGAATGGTAGTGTGTTGGGGGTTTCCTTAATGGAGAAGGATCTAGGGGTTTTTGTAGATAACAAGTTGTCTAAATTCCAGGCAGTGTCATTCTGTGGCTACTACAGCAAATAAAGTGCTGTCTTGTATAAAAAAGGGCATTGACTCAAGGGATGAGAACATAATTTTGCCTCTTTATAGGTCCCTGGTAAGGCCTCACCTTGAGTATGCAGTGCAGTTTTGGGCTCCAGTCTCTGGAGAGAGTGCAGAGACGTGCAACTAAACTGGTTAAGGGGATGGAAGATTCTAACTATGAGGTTAGACTGTCGAGGTTGGGGTTGTTTGCTCTGAAAAAGAGGCGCTTAAGAGGGGACATGATTACTCTGTACAAGTACATTAGAGGGGATTATAGGCAGATGGGGGATGTCCTTTTTTTCCCATAAAAACAATCAAGCCTGGATGAGTTCTTGAACAATCAGACTATCCAAGGCTATTGTGATACTAATATCTACAGTTAGTATTACTGGTTGTATATATAGTTTATGTATGTGAGTGTATAGATTGGTAGGTGTGGGTTGTGTGTGCTGGGTTTACTTGGATGGGTTGAACTTGATGGACTCTGGTCTTTTTCCAACCCTATGTAACTATTAACTATGTAACTATGTAAAAGGCAAGGCAGTATTCTACAGAGCCAGTATGTAAGCAGGGGAAAACCTATAACATGAATATTGTAATGCATTCATCTAAATAAAAAATAAGGGAGGAAGGAATTAAAAGTATTTAAGTGGCTTGCAAGAAGCACTGCTTTGATATATGCTGCAAAACCATTTCTGACTCTATATACCATGAGGAACTCCAATCAACCTGGAATCATTTTGTAGTGCTTTGAACATGGGATGCATGAATGTGCCGGGTTTTTGAATGCTGGTGATTAAAAATGTTCAGTGTGCCCCTGACATCTGCTACCATCTCTTTAGGCACAAAATGCGCTGCATCTAATAACACTGGGTGCGATGGGAACCCTGAAGGAAGGAGGTAGTGCTAGCTCCAGGGTTTCCCTGGATCAATAGGTGTAGCAGTGCTCGAGTCAGAACATAGTGCAAGGAGAGCATTTTGACACAAGTACCTTAAATGAATATGGTTTTACCTGCAACTTGTAGATTTTAAGCTCTTTTGGGCAGGGCTCTCTTCACCTCTTGTATCGGTTATTGATTGCTTTATATGTTACTCTGTATGTCCAATGTATGAAACCCACTTATTGTATAGCGCTGCAGAATATGTTGATGCTTTATAAATAAATGTAAATAATAATAATATTAATAATAATAACTGACAGTGTGGAGGCTGCAACTGCACTTGCAGAATTACATGAGCCCTATTGTAGACACTAATACATTAAATAGGCTGCATACTGGCATCTTGTGGTTGTTTTGTATTACTACACATTTCATTTGCAGGGATCATAATATTCGGTACTACATTACATTAACATCTATTTCTAAAGCGCCAACATATTCATCAGCGCTGTAAAATAAGTGGGTTACATACATTGGACATACAGAGTAACATATAAAGCAATCAATAACCGATACAAGAGGTGAAGAGGGCCCTGCCCAAAAGAGCTTACAATCTACAAGGAGCTACTACCCAGACTTTATTTGAATTACAGCTCCTAATTTACTGCCTGTATCTCAGAGTAATCTGTATTGTACTGCTAAATAACAATAATGCTAAAATAATAAAGGCCAGGTTATTCCGTTTTTTTTTTATTAAAATGTAATTGATTGATACTCAAACTGTATGTCAGAAGTCCCTCAAGTTTCCCAACCCTGGAAAACCTTATTACTGTATAGAAATACTACCATCTAGTACTATTAGTATTAGTACTACTTTTTAGTAGCATATTTATCAATGGGTGAACCTTCGCCCATTGATTCGTGTGTTTCTATACATCCCAAAGGAATGAATAGAAAGTGGGTGAGTTTTTCTGTGAGGAGCTCTAATCTCACATTTTGATAAATCTGCCCCTTAGTGTATATAAAATGACCTATCCATGGCTGTTCCCACTGACTAATATAAGTAAGAAGGCTTCCTGGGAAGAATTACCAATATCAGTATATAGTGGTATGTTTTCCCTTACATGACTACTGACAAGATTCACTTCTTATTCTTTATAAAGGATTCACTCTCCAGTGGACACCATGCACTAATTCTTTAACTATTAATATATATATATGTTACTTACCCTCTGTGTATCTTTAGTAATGTCCCCCATACAGCTGAAAGAAAGAGAGGGGGAGAAATCTTGTCACATACTAGAGCACTAACAGACACTTTAGCCATGCCCCAGATCCACCCAGTGACCCAAAACTGGGCCTTGGATCCACAAAGGATTCCACCACATACTCTGTTAAGCCACACCCACTTTTAATTACTCAAATAGTGAGTGATCTTGGGATAATCAGGGCTGTGGAGTCGGTGGATAAATTCTCCGACTCCACAGTTTCTGATACTTCCGACTCCACGACTCCGACTCCTCTGTTTTTAATATGCTAATGTATTTTATACATTCATACAGTCAATGAAAAGCATGCTTCATGGTCACTCAACGTGTTCGTTTATGCACTGCGTGCATTGGGCTTTATTCTTATAGCAGAGAAGTAATTAATTATGACTGTTTGTGAATTGGGACACCGACTCCGACTCCACAGCCCTGGGGATAATCAGACTTTGTTGATCAGCCTGTTCAACATATAGCCTTTTAGCTGTTGTTGCCCAGTCCCCCTCTCTTCTAGAACGTTTGCTTTCTGTGAGTGCTGGGAGTTATATTTTAACATCAGCTGTCAGGTTGGGCCCCTCCATCCACTGCTTGGGGAATGGCCAAAGAAAGGACAAAGAAAGCCACAAATTTAAAGGCCACATTTTCTATCTTCTGCCTGGTGACCCTAGATACTAAAATTTTTCCAAGCAGGTCCTACACTACTATAATAAAAACACACCTGGCCACATAGCCTTGTTTTCCATAGAGGCACCATCTTTGCAGATCACCTACATTTGGGGTCAATGATGGTACAATAAGATGGCGCTGCCTCGGTTATAGAGTAAAATTTTAAAGAAGAGATGCATTGGCAGGGGGGTTAGCAATAAGACTTGCTAAGTGGCACTCCTCTGCATTTTTATCTTTCCTTGAGATTTCAGGGCCTGCATCAGGAGGGAACAGGTGAGAGTACAGTCAGTCCTGTCTAGTTGTGCTGGTCATGAAAAGCTAAGCTGAGAGTGGGTGGACCCCTTTGCCAGAATGTGGCTTGGCCTGGGTAGATCAGAGGCATATTAGTATAGATTACATTTTTTTTTTCTTATTTAGTTGGCAGGTCCTACCACTAAATGGCCCTGGTTAGGCAAAAGAACCTGGGACCCTGGCAACAAAATAGTATGGGTTCCTGTGATTTCTGATGGGGGTACTGTATGTTGTGACAGCAGCTGGAGGTGGATATCCCTTATCTATGTTATTCTTACCCCCAGTTGGGGGCCTGAGTCCTTTTGTTTTGCCTGTAGCTGCCTCTGCTCTTTCTCCTGCCCTTGCTATGGATCCCTTGGGGGCCAATGCTACAGTCTCGGAATCTGTAGGAGAGCAAATGATAAAGTAGCTAAAATACACCAGTATTGCAATGAATTCTCATGTGTGTAAATAGGAAGGAAATCTCTCAACCAACCTTCCCCATTTCCTGTAGAAAAGGGCAAATTTTACGGTCAGTTCTATACAAAAGGAACAATTTTGAAATTGTGTCATCCCCAAAACCAGACCAAACCTCATTTTTATATTGTGTTCTGCCACTGTCAAAGATTTCATTTCAAAAGGCCAAAGCCCCAGGGCAAAGCATCCTCACCATAACCTAATTTTCTTAGTCTGCTGGCAGAGCGGAGCTCATCTTCTAGGCAGCGAGTGGGCAGTTACACAACAGACTAAATCATCAGATGAATGCGGATAACAAGGTGAGGGTAAATGCTATGCTGTCTCATCTGCCCAGCTAGGGAATATTAGGCTCTATTCCAATACAAACTACCATTAAAGAAACCAGCATCTAAAGATGAAGCTGTTTCTGTTTGGAAGGGTAGTTTGTAACATTCATAAATATGTATTTAAAAAGTTGTGCTTTTTCAGAACTTTTTCAGGTGGAAGTGGCATGGCTTGCTTAATGTCCTGCTGGGTTTACAGTAGCTTTACAATGTGTCATGCAATTAGTATGGCCACGCTTTTACAACCAAGCAACTGCCATTGAAATAAATACCCTTCTGCAACAGTCAGCTACAGATATAAGCTAGCAAACATTGCAGCAGAAGTGGCTTGTTGTCTGTTTAAACCCATCCTTAAGGCTGCTGGCACATGGGCTGTTTGCTCCGATTATATTTCAGCAGCAAAGGAGCACCCAAACCCAATGTGCCACCTCTTCAATGAAAAACCAACTGACATTGCTGGTACAGTCGCCTATCTACATTAAAACATGCATTAAAGCATTCCCAAGTGAAGAACTGTCAGTGCCAGGGTTGTTAGGGGGTTTACACGGAAATCAGTAATGGCATGAGCAGTTTGGGTCCTCACAGTGTAGCCAGACAAAAAAGCCTAATGTTATTATACAATTTGGCTAATCTTAAGAATTTTAAGTAAGGGATCTGATATAGAGTCCTACAGCCATCTGCCTTATACCATTATATGGGCAAAGAACTCCTGTAACTTTAGGGTGATACTCAGAATTCCCTGTATAACTCAACCTGCAGCCTTGTGCCTTTTTATGGTCACAAAACCACTCAGTGACTTCTAATATCCTTATAATTTATAGTAGGGGGTACATTTTCCATTAAATACATGAGTGATACTCCGAGTTCCCTGCCCTTAACCTTTATATGGTCACAGGACCTCTCAATGGCTTCTTATATCCTTATAATTTTCAGTAGAGGCGACATTATCCCTTGCAGGATAAGAATATCATGGCCCTATAACCATACCATTTGCAATATATCACGTATGAGCTTTTCTTGTATTCCATCCCTAGGGGCATGAGAGCACAGCAAGCAGTAAATAAAACACTGCATACTATCTGAAATCCATGACATTCTGGGCTGCAAGAGGTCAACTACATTCTTGGATATTAGTGCATGTACTGAGACTTGTAGGTCAACCACAGCTACATAACTTGTTGCACTTTCAAAATTCCACCTCAATATTGCTGGTATCCTTTTAAGTTTTAAAGGGGGTTTTTTACAGCTTATAATAGATAAGGGACACCATAAGTGATGCACAGGACACCCAATGGTGTCTAAATTCATGGAGCACTAGGAAAGAGTTTGGCTGCTAAGCATGCAGATACATGTAGGGGCCAATCTGATGTGTACATAGTATATATGTAGCAGCTGCTAACACTACTGCAGAGATAGGAAAGAGTTTGGCTGCAAAGCATGCAGATACATGTAGAGGCCAATCTGATGAGTAAAAGAGTAAATAGTATATATGTAGCAGCTGCTAACACTACTGCAGAGATAGGTAGAACAGGACTGGCAACAAATCCCAATATCCCCCTTCATTGGGCATGCTAGATAACCAGGGCTGCCTGGTTATCCTTCCTGTATAAATACTGCCTTTATGGGCCCCATAAATGCAAAGAAATTACAGCTTGGGGCCACATGTCAACCATGGCTTCCCTACAGGCTGCTGCCCAGTGTCTCAGCGTTATAAGCTGTCAGCCTGCAAAGTTTTGCGCGCACACACACACACACACCCCTGAAACCTCTCCAGCTCTTACTGTACTAACATTCCCAGCATGCTCTCTCCAGCTGTATGTAGTTGTAGGTTAAGAGAGCACCACATGCAGTCTCTCTGGCCAATAATATTATCCCAGTCATCAAATATAACATATCCTGCCACCGCCCCAGAAACACCGAGATGATCAGAGCCCGTTGGGCTGTGTGACACTGTCCCCTGTCCCCTTATACTCACAAGCAGTTATGGACGCCGCCATTTTGGAACGCAACCCGCTTTACGGCTCCTCCTACCCACGTGAGCCGGCGCTTTGCGACAGCTACTGGTGCAGATCGTGGGGGCAGCGGGGATGTAAGTAACTGGGAGTCCGGGGAATAGAGTAGTAGGTTTTTTCCCCCTTTTCACTGAGAGAGATCCGCCAACCGGGGCTTTGTAGCTGAGGCCGCACAAGTCACAGTCTCTGCGCTGTTAGGGGTTGGCGGGAGTTTGTAGTTCAGGATTTGTTGAAGAGCCTCAGGTGGGCAGGACCTTTGATGTGTCTCTGTGCGGGGGGGGGGGGTTAATGATCTTAATAATGCACTTTCAATTCACTCTGTAATGGAATAACCACACGTCTGTCTATCTCTCAGCCTGTCTGCTTGTCTATATCTGTCTGCTTTTGTCTGTGCCAGACTGTCTGTTATGTTAGCCATCTTCTTCTTATAGATATTTACTATGTCCTATGGTAAATTCGATTGCAACGTGTGCAGCTCTCCTGTAGGCTTGTTTTGTCAAACATGGATTTTTGGGAGCTCTCATTGGTTTCTTCTATGACTTTCATTTATTACTGGAGTTAAAATGCAGTAAATTGTAACTGTCTTGAATTAAAATCCAATCAAATATGTCTCTTTATTATCACAATCAAATCATTTGCAACTACCAGAATCCCACTAATACAGTGTCAGTGGTTGGTAACTTGTAGTTACCTCTAACTATTATGTTTACCCACCTGATAATATGGTATTACTATATAGATAACCACACTATGTAATGTTATTTTATGACTTGCTATTCTTTGCTTAACTTCTGAAGTGCACCAAACACTGTCCCCTAACTGAAGGAGGTACAAGAAATAGATGGAAAGCCATACCCACCAAATACAGCCACAGTTGACCACTCAGTGCTATTAAGAAACATGCCCTGACTGATTTGTCAAGGCTCTGTGTGTCAGCCAGGGCACATTCCATTTAATAATGTTAAGAGCAGTGCCAGTCAAAACTTCCCATGTACAATTAGCCTTAGATGGCCATCATATATATGGATTCAGACCTATATGCCAGTTATGGTGCACCACTGTTTAAGGGAGGTGATTGGCTATTAAAAAGCTACAAAATCCTGCAACCATATCCCAGAAAAGCAGAAGCATACATGTGAGACATGTGACCGTGTTACAGGCTAAACAATGGTGAAAGAATCCTCCAGTCATGATGCTGTCAGTTGCCATGTGGAACATGATAACACGGGCTGATTATGTACCTGTTCGTTCTTTAGTCTTTTCAGGATGGGGGAACCAGATCGGATGCTCAGTGCGTCACCCAACTGGTACTGTAGCCGCTCCAGTGATGCTGCCGGTGGACTGTTCGGATTCGCTGCTCGAAATTCTGTCTACCTCCTGAACATTAATCTGCAGGAGCCTGGATTTTATGGTAACTTCAGTTTGCTCATCATTACCAACCCTGTTATCTGTGTGCAGTAAAACTACATGAGGTTTCTTAATTGTCAGGTAAGCTGGACATACCCAACAGGATGCCAAGTGAGCAGATCTTTGGCTGATTCAGGCTGTTTCAATTATTTGTCCCTCCTGGGCCAATGATCAGATCATAATGGAGACCAGTTGGGGGAGGATCTGGCAGATAATAGATGGACAGGTACCATTCATAGGCCAGTAAGCTACCGACTCTTTTTAAAGGGGCAGAGTTAGCAGCTTTTATTGTAAGACTAGCTTTATTCAAGCTTAGTGTAATGCTATTTAGTACTTTTGGTTGCCTGGGATATAAATAGTATTTCTGTAAATAACAACAAGAAGGTAAAATCACTGGTGAAAGTTGCAAGGTTTTTTGGCGCCCCCCAGGTATTCTAGTTGCTTACTTTAGGCCAGTCACCTCTTCTTCCAAAAGTGCACAGACCTGGGGTACTTTTCAGTGATTCACTTCTATACTCTTCTTGTGCCCCAGCATCCTCTGCGCTTGCTTGTGCGTAGTACGGAAATGGGTGAAGAATTGTACTGCGCATGCGCTTGCCCAGGGTGGTGCGGAGGATGTTGGGTCAGCGGACTGGCATGGCAGTGTGTTGAAGTAAGCAACTAGAATCACTTGGGGCTGGTTAACAATTTGGCACCCCCTCAGTGATTCTAGTTTTCCTTTTCCTTTAGAATTTTTCCAATAGATGTACTATAAATTGTGCAGATGATGCCACATGCCCAATGATGTCATGAGTGAGGGGTGCCTGCATTATTTGGTACTGTGGTGGCTTTAGCCAGTTGAATACAATATCCTGTGACGTCAGCATGGTCCTGTTATGCAGTGCCCATCAATACCAAGTGCCAATCAATGCCAAGGTTTTTCCTCCTGTACACAGCCAACTCTGGCATGTACACAGACTTCCATACTTGGCATTGCTGCTCCATGCTTTCTATCCTTCAGTAGAAGAGAGGCCCAGCACCTTCACTGGATGAAGTTTCAAGGTGCAAAATAGGTTTGTAATGTAGGTTCTGGAGGGTTGCAATTAGGGATGCACCGAATCCTGGATTTGGTTCGGGATTCGGGCCGAATCCAGCCTTTTTTTGATGGATTCGGGTTCGGGCGAATCCATGGTCCCGGCCGAACCGAATCCTAATTCGCATAAATTAGCATATGCTAGTTAGCATTCGGAAAGGGTTAAAATGTAGGGGGGCAACTTTTAACCCTTCACGATACTAATTAGCACATGCTGATTCGGATTCGGTTCGGGATTCGACAGAATCCATCAGGGTGGGTTCGGCAGAACCCAAAAAAGTGGGTTCGGTGCATTCCTAGTAACATTTTTCTATTTTTCTATTATTTCAGTGTCTGTACAGTGTTGTCTTGCCATTGCTCATATGTACCTTGCAGTGCTGGGAATCCAGTTTCAGCCAGGGCACTATCTGCAAGAGTTCATATGTTCACACCATGTTTGTGTGTGTGTGAGAGAGATAAGGACCCTAGACTGTAAGCTCCACTGGGCAGTGACTGACAGCTCTGTACAGTTTGGTGCTATATAAGTAAGAGATAATAATAAATATTTGTGTTTTCATTTTTGTTTCAGGAGAGCTGGTTGGACATACAGACCGCGTCTCTGGCTTTGCTTTTTCCCATTTCTCAGGCCAATCTCACCTGTGTGCCAGTAGCTCTGATGATGGTACTGTAAAGGTTTGGGACACGCAGACAAAGAACACTGTAACGGAGCACCATCTCCATCGGGTACGTATTGCATGGAACAATACTTTTATCCACCATTTTTTTATATCAGTAATTCTGTTTATGTTTTTATTTTGTGCACAAGCTGTTCATTATTGGTAAGGTGTCTCTAATAAACAGTAATGTTCAAGGCATATGAAAACTGTCCAATAACCAGTAGGAAAGCAGGAAGCCCAATACCAGCTTTTGGCTAATACTTCCTTTTTACTTTTCCTTTTATCAGAGTACAATTGCTGCTCTTCACTGGTCACCTTTAGTGAAGGATCTGCTGGTATCCGGGGATGAAAAAGGAGTATTGGTTTGTTTCTGGTGTAACCGAAATGACAGCCAGCAGTTTTTTCCAGAGCCAAGGACTATTTTCTGCCTTTCCTGCTCCCCGCACAAGGAGGACATTGTAGCTATAGGGTACACATTGAAATCTTTCCTTTGGAATTTAAAAATGTTCAGCAGCTCCATGACATAAATATTCTTGCTCCTAAACCTGCTTATCATCTGGCCCTGTTTCTGCCTATTTCCTGCTGGGCTGCATTAATCTATGTAAGCATGAGCCTAAAGCAGCCTGTGCATGCTCTGCTCCTTGCAAGTGATTATTTTTAGGTCACAAGACTTCTGTTTCTGCAAGTTTGTATACCAGCTCTACCATAGATCTTGGGTTAGGTCCCCCTGCCCATCTAAGATTTAGTCAGACCCTCCAGACTAACAACTGGGTTCCTAATATATAAAAAGATAGTCATAACAAGTCTCCCTTTATGTACAAGAATATGTATTCACCAGTATTCTCACTCTAACTGTCCTTCAGTGTGGGTACCTTGCCCACTGCTTTAGACTTCTTTCAGGGTGCAAAACAATAGTTTAGGAAGCTGTCATCTATACAGAGCAATTAAACTGAGAGCTTCACGCCACCTTTCAAATTAGAAAAAAGGTTAAACAAGAAAATGTATTGTGCAGAACACAATATATTTTATTAGTAATTGATTTGTTAAAAATGCATATTTACAGTTAAAGCATCATGAAGCATGCTTGCCCAAGAGAAGTAATTATTCTAAATGTGAAAATGTGCTATTTTAAAGTGCCATTATCTTTCATAGGTACAAAGATGGCATGATAGTGCTGGTGGATATCAGCCGCAGAGGAGATGTGTTGCATCGGCTACGAGGGCATGAAGAGGAGATACACTGTTTGGAATGGAGCCCCCATGCCTTGGAGTGTGACCTGCAACAAAAGCTGGAGGAGACAGGTTGAGCCAGGGTTGGGGGTGGTAAAGGTCCTCAGTACCTTCAGATGCAGAGTAATATTGTGTTGGCACAGTTTCATGGCATACATCTGTAAAGGCTTTAAGAACACTACTAGAGAGGTCCATGTATGGCCTGATTTTATTGCCAATAACATAATTCCATGGTTCAACCTGGCTACGATTAAGGGCTCTAGAGACACCTTACCAATAATGAATAGCTTGTGCACAAAATGCCATCCCACCAGCGAAAATGTAAATCGCCGGTGGGATGGCATATGCGGCGTCACGATTTCCCCAAAATTGCGGAAGTTGCCTTGAGAGGATAACTGTTTTGCTATTGCCTTTGCCCAGTAATCTATGAAAATGTTCCTAGCTCAGCTGGCAGTCCCACTTAATATGCCATATCCCCCATTCTGGCAGGCCAAAAGCTTTCTCTTTACCTTCAATAGCCCTTCTGCTGTGTTATAATTTCCTTAGGGCTCTGGCACACGGGGAGATTAGTCGCCCGCGACAAATCTTCCTTGTCGCAGGCGACTAATCTCCCCAAAACTACTTCTGTAGTTGAGCTAAACAATAATCCTCACATATTAATAGCCTTGTTATACCCAGCAAGAAAACCTGGACTTTTTTTCAGTATAAGCATAATGTAATTTTAACTGTTTTCATGTCACACTCATTTTAATCATCCATGCCGGTAACATAGATCAAAAGGAATCTGTGGAACACAGTACAGCGCTGGCACAATAGATCCCTAGATTCTGTGGTGGGTGGCACATAAAAGGTTGTTGGAAGTAGACATTATATTCACAGACTTAATTTGTTTTCCTCCCACAGAGATAAACACAGCCAATGGGGAGCTTCTTCCTGAGACAGAAAACAGGAGATGTTATCTGGCTTCTGGCAGCAAAGACCAGACTGTCCGTATCTGGAGTGCTTCTACAGGCAAAGGTGGGAATTACATAGCCTTGAACTACATCATCATAAAGCACAAACATTTTCTGTGGCACTTTGCAATAAATAAGGTATATGGCACATAATTCTGCCCTTCAAAGGAGTACATAGCCCTAAAGTAAATATCAGTAACCTTATACCCCTTGTGTATAATACTGATAGCAGAGTGAGACATCCGGAGATGGAACTTTATGTGTATCATATAAACATATCTGTAATATAATATATTTATCTCGTGCTTTTCAAACTGCAGCAGTTACAGTGTTGAAGCTGCCATACTTAAAAAGACGTGGAGGCGGAGTGGATCCAGCCATCAAGGAGCGGCTCTGGTTGACACTGCACTGGCCACCTGGCCATTCAACACAGATTCTGTCCAGTTGTTTTGGGTCTGTATTTGACTGCTAGCAATATGATGTCCTTTTATATTGCAACAATTCTATTTCTACCTGCTCAGTGAGATGTCATTCTTTTTCTGGTATTGTGCTTTATATATTTAAGTACGGCGTTGGGGTAGAGTGACTTCTCTTTTCATTTGAGTTCAGCAATATACATTTTATTTTTGCTGTAGGGGTGAATTGCTCCTGTGGGATTTAACCAAATCTGGGAAGCAGAAGTGGACTCTCCTTGGCACCTCTGATGGACAGAATCATTCTCGAATTGTCTTTAACCTTTGTTCTGTGGTCACTGAGGAAGGGAAAGAGCTCTTGCTGTCTACTTCCATGGACCGAGATGTGAGTTTCTCTTTAAATTATTTTGCTTTAAAGGACAAGGCAAGGAAGCGCTGCAGGTACCCCGGCCTGGTGCTCTTCTCTCCGAGCAGGGGCACCAGCCCAGGGTAAAAGGTAGGCGATTAAAGTCACTTGGGGGTGCCTAACATTTTGGCCTTTCCTTCTCCTTTAAGCTGTTATACACTGTTATAAGTTTTTTTCCCAGAAAGTACTTTTCCTTAAAAATTTGATTTTTCTACTATTAAATAGAAATACTGTCAGTGTCAATGCAAAGTCAAAACTTAATGTTGACCTTTCGTTAAAGTGATACTGACCCATTCCCAGAATTAACAGGAGCTTGTCACTATAAATAGTGGCGGAAATTAGCTTAATAATGTACTAATTGAAATGCTGCCCTTTTCTTTCCCAGGTGAAATGTTGGGATCTGGGTTCCCTGTCCTGCTGCTGGTCCCTAACTTCCCTCGGTGGCTTTGTATACAGCCTAGCTTTCTCCCCGGTAGCAGCTGGCAGCCTGGCTGTTGGGGTGGGGGACAGCATGATCCGTGTATGGAATACAATGTCGGTTGTCAATGCATATGATGTGAAGACCCTGTGGCAGGGCATCAGATCCAAGGTCACTGCGGTAAGCAGCCTTTGCGTAATGTAAGCTACCAGTATATGCAGCCATACAATCAGTGTCAACAAATGCAGAGTGGGATTTCCTATTGCACCTCTCACTAGTTTTGCCACATGTATCACAGCCCAAATGACAGCACTAGATGGTCAGATTGCCCCTAATGTTATCTACGCATGCAGGAGTTTAAGGCAATGGAAATATAACTATGGAAATTCAGAAATTTGAAACTATTTCAAATTTGGACATTTAGAGGCATATTTATTAAAATGTGATTTTACAGCTGAATATATAAAAACTCACCCAGGTTTTCTTCATTCCTATAGAATTTTTAAAAGCGTATTTATCAAATGGTGAGTTCTAATTTTCACCCATTGATAAATACACATCTAAAAATCCCATAGAAATGAATAAAATGCGGATGAGTTTTAATGTATTAAGCTCTAAACTTACATTTTGATAAAGAGGGCAGGTGATATTAAGGTCTTTATAAATGGTTACAATTTCTGCTGTTCTGCCTCTCAGGCTACATAATGTAAGGAATTTATGTTCAGTAGGAGGGTTTTAGTTTAAAGTTAATTTTATTGTCCATTTGCACTGATTAAACTGATAATGAGAACAGCAGGCAGAAACTCTGAGTCTGCAATGGGATATTTTGGCTTAGAAAATAGGTTGATATTCTGCATTGATAGTTTTCCTTCTTGCCTAATGCAGCTGTCATGGCATCCGACCAAAGAGGGCAGTCTTGCTTTTGGCACCGAGGATGGGAAAGTTGGCATCTTTGAGGTCTACATCAGCAAGTAAGGACTGAGCTGTGATAATGTGTACAGCCAACACTGTTATTTGTGTCATATAGAAATAATAGCAATATTGTAGCCACTATAAGCTACCAAATCAGCCCCTCCAGAGTGAGTTGGCATCTTATTGGCCCATTTATGTAGCTTGCCCAACAGCCTGCTTGACTGACATGGCTGAAAAGTGAATAGGCAGGTTGAGTTTTTACCACATTGGCAAACCCTCTCCTGATAGCCCAACTTGGCTGCAAATGCAGGTTAACCACTTTTAGATTAGTGTGATATGTGGCATTTTTTCCCAGAACACAGGCCTGCAATGCAGCCTGAGGAATCCAGTTTGTGATGGTGTGTGCAGCTCTGTGTGAGCTAGCAATCTAACTAGTTTATAATTTAGCCTAGTTTTTACTAGCCTATCAAAGCTAGTTTGAGCATACCGCTATGTCCAATTCAGTCATTACTGGGATCAGTTATTATGCAAATCCCAACATCTGTCCAAATCTGGATATTTTTGGCTGCCCCCAATCATTAGGACAATTGGCAGTACTCAGGATTTGCTTTGAAACTACACAATAGTATGAAATTAGAAAGATATATGGATTGTTAAGGGGCATCTATATAGGACAGGAACTGTTTGTTGATTTCTTGTCATAAGAAACATTTTGGGCATTTTTTTTTTTTTTAACAGACCCCCTCAGATTTCTGCTACATACCACAAAAAGACTGTTTATTCCTTATCATGGGGACCTCTGCTGCCTCCATTCTCATTTGGTGAGCTCTCTTTCCCCCCTCCATCCCTCTAGTTTGTCTTTGGACTTGGTGTCAGCAGTATCCAGGTTTAACTTGCCTTTTGCTTTTGATATACTGTAATGTATTTACTCGTCTGTGGCCATCTTTTGGGCAGCTATATTAAATATGATATATTATATTAGGCTCTCCCCAGTACTTTAACTAAAGATTAAAATAAATTTTACCCATATATTTTCTGAACATAGACATCAAATATAAAGGTAAACTATGGAAGATGTCTTTGTTTTCCTTACTTGGAATACAGCCATTATTATTATTTTTTACAGGAGCAGAAGGGGACCGTCCTACTTATACACTGTACAGCTGTGGGGGGGAAGGGGTTATTTACCAGCACAATCCTTGGAAACTGACAGATGAAGCCAGTAATATTAACAAGCTGATCCGGGACACCAATGACATCAAAGTGAGTGCAAAGAGTGTATTAAAGGAATTACAGTCAGCTCTGTCTCCTTTGCCTTTCATGTACCAAGCAGGGCAGATTATATGATATGACCAAATGAGCCATAGGGTTTTTGCAGAATAGAGTGCTGAGTAGTTATATGGTTTCTCTTGCCTAATTTGTGCCTTATTTGTAATCAGTTTATTCTTGGGGTTTAGTGGATTTTTTTCTTTTGCAGCACAAGTTACCAGCACACACAGAGTTAAGCTGGAGACCTGATGGACAGTATTTAGCTATTGGCAATGAAGATGGGTGAGACCCTTAATATTTTTTTCCCCACTATGCTTCTTTTAGAGGAAGTGGCACACATAAATGGAATGTGCCATTTTGAAAATGTAACATTAAAGAGCAGCACACCGAACTTAATAGGAAACACAGACAGTTCTTACTTGAAAATGTATGTGTGGTTATAACATCACAGTGTAACAAACTGCCTTTCACTGCAACCCATGAAGTCATAGGGAGTTTTAAGAAAATGCAGTTCATGTTCAAAAGTACATGTTGGTCTCAGCTCTCTCTCTAACTCTATCCAAGGCAGCCCCAGCAACTTATGGTCATAGCTTTTACCCTGCATTTGCACTCTGGTTGCCTCCATTGATTGGATCCACCTCACTTTAATTTTATTTCCTGTTTTGTGTAAATATTTTATGTCTTAAATTAATATATGCCTAATAAGTATATGTGTTTATAATATAATGATACATTCATTTAAAACCTAATCCTATTTCTGTTAAACTACTATGAACCATCAGAGGCTCTGATTGGCCGTTTGAGTGCTTCTGTATGATTGGTTGTTTTAGCTTTAAATATTGTGAGATATCTTATGCCTCTTAAGGCATAAAAATGCAGAGGGCCTGTATTTTGGGGCAAATCTAATTTGCCAGCCTGCTGAAGTACTGCTCTGCCACATATTCTTTTGCTGTGATATAATTTAACCCTCTAACATCTAAACAGAACCATTGAGGTCTTCCACACTCAGCGTCTGCAGCTTATCTGTACCATTCAGCAGCATCACAAGCTAGTGAATGCTGTGCGCTGGCATCATGGCCATAGCCAAGACCCTGACTTGAACTTTCTGCTGGCATCTGGATCTAACAATGCTACTGTCTACGTGCACAACCTGAAAGGGCCCCTGGGTAAGTATTTGTTACAATAATATTCCTCTGGTTGAACAGTGCAGTCAATTCAAGGTGGCCTAGTCTAAAATGTTATTGGAGCTTGTGTTGGTGATGGTGGCATTTTAGTGCCAATAAATTATCCACAATAGTGCAAGCTAGAACCCTATATTTATACTGCAGAAAGCTTTACTATACCTGAATAAATAGCCCTAGAAGCTCCCTCAGTTTGTTTAAGATAGCAGCTGCCCTTTTAGCTTGGTCTCAGTAGCTTCTGTGTGCAGCTCTAGGGGCTGGTGGCTCAGATCCTACATTCAGATGGGAGGGGGGGTGCATTCTTATGGGAGGGGGGAGCAGGAGAGAGGAGAGAGCTTTGCAGACTCTAGCCCCTGGAATGAAGGTTTTTCTGAGAGAGAAGTCTGATACTGTAGTACAGGGGTGCCCAGACTTTGTCACCCTGTGATCTACTCTTGCCACTTGGCCTCCGCCTGGAGATCTCCCACAGTTAAAATAGTGTGATGTCTATCATTTGGCGCAACAAGCAAGAAAAAGCATCAATCGATGTTTAACAAATACTCATAGCAATATATAAATGCAGTGCCAAATTCACATTTAATACCCACATAACATTATTCAAGTGCCAACTTCAAGTTTAATGTGAAAGGATTGTAGTAGTTTTTACTTCCCTTCTTCATGGCCCACTTTGTAGTCTGCACACAGAAACATATCTATAAAGTGGGAACAAATATATACAGTGGCCTGGTGGGGACAATCTATACTGGAATGAAATTACAAAGACGGATGGCTTGAGCAGCTGCACTCAAAAGGTCCAGTATGCTGGGGGGGAAAAAGAAGCAGCGGGATGTCATCCCACTGCATTCCAAATCAAGGTCTACCAGAAACCTTAAAGTCATCTACTGGTAGACCACAATCTACCTTTTGGGCGCCCCTGCTGTAGTACATGTGTACACAAAAGGAGATAAGAAATCCTGTGTTACTTTTGATAGAGGACTCAGTACAGCTTTTCTTTGTTTATGGTTGTATTTACATAAACCTTTCTGATAAAGCTTACTTAGTTTTTACCTTTCCTTCTACTTTAAAGGAGAAGGAAAGGCTAAGTCATTTGGGGGTGCCAAAATGTTAGGCACGCCCAAGTGACTCTAAGCGCTTTCCTTTTACCCTGGGCTGGTGCCCCTGTTAGGAGAGAACCGCACCAGCCTGGGGCAGCTGCAGCGAGCGTCTCCTCTTCCTTTGCACGCTTGCACATGCACAGTAGAGTGAAAAGCCGAACTTTAAAAAAAAAAAAAAGTCAGCTTTGTCACTCTACTGCGCATGCGCCGGCCCAGGGATTCTGTAGACAGAAGACATACAGAAGAGGAAATATTCGCTGCAGCTACCGGGATGGTGCTGTTTTCTCCTAACAGGGACACAAGCCCAGGGTAAAAGGTAAGAGTCACTTGGTGGTGCCTAACATTTTGGCACCCCCAAGTGGCTTAGCCTTTCCTTCTTTTAAGCCTACTAAAAAATAATTTGATCGTTAAATCCAATAGTATTGTTTTGCTTTTAATAAAGATTAATTATATCTTAGGTGGGATCTAGTACAATGTTCTGTTTTGTTATTACAGAGAAAAAGGAAATCATTTTTAAAAATTTAAAATATTTGCTTATATAGTCTATGGGAAATTACCTTCTGTAATTCGGAGCTTTCTGGATAACGGATCCCATACCGGTACCTATTCTGTTATAGATTAATTATATCTCTCTTTAAAAGCTATGGGCAGACTAAGGGGGTGTTCCTGCTGCTTCTTTAGGCTAATGTCCCACGCAGAGATTAGTCATCTGTGATAGATCTCTGCTTACAGGGACAATTGATCTCTCCTAAACGCCTTTCCACCAGTGACAATCTAACATTCTAATATAGAATATAAATATCACATTGTAAGGCTGCTTAGCAATAATACAGATTATTAGTTCATGATAGTTCTGAAACCAGTGCAATTAGCATCAGATTTGATAATCAACCCTATAACATCACCTTCTGTGACAGACAAACCTTCTGCTTGATAATTTGTGATGACCCCTAAGCTAAGGTTTTTAAATGCCCAGAACAGTGTCACTGACATATCCAAGATAGGGAGCTCCTGTAAAAACTGTAAAAGCCTGGATCATTAGTACTATAGATATGCTGAACCTTTAGGTTGCTGCAATAACTTCAGTATATAAAATATGGCATTTATAACCATATTCATTTTTGACATTTAGTTCTCTTTTAACTTGATGGGACCTATCCTCTTTTTGCAACTATAAATATATAATTTTGCTATTTGACTGCAGAGAATCCAACAGATTCCCCAGTCACCATCACTGAGCCTTTCCGTACCTTGCCTGGACACACTGCAAAGATCACAAGCCTGTCATGGAGCCCTCACCACGATGCCAGACTGGTGTCTGCCAGTTATGATGGTACTGCCCAGGTAACAGGAAAATGCTTTTTGAGAATAAAGTCTAGTCTGCTATAATATTTGAATTTTAAGGCCAACAAAAACTTCAGGCAAAAAGTTTGTTGCTTGTTTATTACATGTTATTTCTCTTATTTATAGCTAGGGTTGACATTCACTTTACTTTCCTACAGATGTTTAGCAAGAGGTGAAGGGTGAGGTGTCCATGCTAATGCAATAGTCTTCAGTGCAAAGCCTTGTGGGACAGCTGTATCTTTAAGCTAGCTCACCACAGGTTAGACACTTCTGCCTATAGATCTTTCTTATCCATGCAATAAGCTTAGTAAGGTCCATCTATCTATCTATCTATCTATCACTATCCACCACCATCACAACATTATATACAAGGGAACAGGCAGGGAGTAGCACATATGCTCTCCCACAGTGCACTAGTCACAAATGAAACTTGCAGGTAACACAGGGTATGTTTTCTTATCAAAGGCCAATGGTCAGTGGATTTATATTGTTCTGTACATGTGCATCATGTGTCATGGCAATTGTTTGCTTCAGTGCAGCCACAAACATTTCCTTACTTTCAGGTATGGGATGTTCTGCAGGAAGAGCCACTCAGTAACTATCGTGGGCACAAAGGAAGACTGCTTTCTGTTCAGTGGTCTCCTGTGGAGCCAGACCAGGTGTGGACAGGAGCTGATGACTTTTGCCTTCATAGCTGGTCTGTATCAAAGCAAGAGCATAGCAGGCCTCCCAAAGGTCAGTTCTGTTTAAATCAGTGTAGCCCCCAGTTTGCTAGCTTGTATACCTGCAGAATAGTTGTTCTTGCTGTTATAAAAACACATCATTGACTTTTCACAAGAAATCTCTGTGTTGCCAGTCTTTTCTGCAATAATTTTTAAGTTTACTGTGCACCCAAGGCAAGTACAGGTATGGGATCCGTTATCCGGAAACCTGTTAACCAGAAAGTTCCGAATTACGGAAAGGTCATCTCCCATAGACTCCATTATAAGGAAATAATTCTAATTTTTAAAAATGATTGCAATTTGCTCTGTAATGATAAAACAGTACCATGTACTTAATCCCAACTATGATAAAATTAATCCTTTTTGGAGGCAAAACAAGCCTATTGGGTTTATTCAATATTTAAATGATTTTAGCAGACTTAAGTTATGGAGATCCAAATTACAGAAAGATTCCTTATACGGAAAACCCTAGGTCCCAAGCATTCTGGATAACAGGTTCCATACCTGTACTGTAGTGGCATGCCACCTCATGGTTTGTAATGATCTATTTATTTAAATGTATTCTGTGATGTTGCTACCTCTTTTCTGGTGTAATTCTCATTTATGCAGGCTCACTTTTATTTTTAAATAGCTATTCGCTTAAATAGTTTTAAACTTTTAGTTTCCCTTTCTTTTGCTCATAATACAGCAGAAGGACTGAAAGTAACAAAGTAATCAGACAATAGTGGAACATTGTTTAGTTCAATGTGTGTGCCATGGGTTATTGGCTTGAACTTTTTTTTTTTTTTGAATTTTGGGTGATAACTGCATATACAGGATGATGCATTTAGCATCAATGTCTATTGTTAGCAGTATGTTGTGAATCAAGGGTGTTTAAGCAAGTAGCAGCAATCCTAACTACTCTACACTATATTTTTATGTGCAAATACAGATTTTACTTTTTGTAGCTTATTTTTAAACACAATGTTTTTTGGATCTTTTAGGGAAAAAAGCCACTGAGCTTGAAAAAAAGCGTACCCTTCAACCAAAACCAAAAGCCAAGAAGAAGAAAAAGTTAGACACCCCCAAAGAGGAGGCAGGAAGAGAGGTACAGAGGGGAGAAAAGGAAAGCCCTCTAACACAGAATGGGACATCCGATCAAGAGGAGGGACAGGGGACTCCTGAGCCAGAGGCAGCTGACAGAGGCTTACATGAAGGTAAGATTCAAATATAAGCAGTTTATGTTTTGCCATACAAGTTGTATTAGCATAGCTGTTGATCTAAATTGAAGCATTTGTTTGTGTTCAGTGGCTCATATGTTAAGGGACGGGGCAAGCCATTGCACGCTAAGGTACAGAAAATTGCATTAATCCCTGGTAGAGTGTAAATGTTGATCTGTACCTTGAGGTGGTTCTTCTTGAGCAAGCAGTAAGTACAGTGCTTCTTATGTGACTCAGGTGTACATGCTTGTAAGGGTACCCTCAATTGCCACTCCTTATACAGCAAGCACAAATACAGGGAACCCAGATGCTATGTACTTAGATTGGAACCTTCCTTATTCCCAAACTGATTGATACTCATAGTACATGGATATGGGTTGGGATTGGTTGGCAACCATATGTACCAACATTTTTGCAAGAAAATCAGTTGAGTAGACTAGAAAACTTTGGTGGGAAGAAAGAATAATCATTTTTTTTAAGCAGTGGGACAGATTAAAATCCTCTCATGGCAATTTACATTGGAGATTACATTTTAAAGGTATTCTCAGTAATGGTTAATAGTTAAAAGTATACAACTATATTTAGTTTGGGTTTTAATCAGCTGCAACTTTATATTATGCTTCCAGCAGATGTAGAATGTCCTTTTCAGCCAGTGGTCCCTTCTCCAGTTCCTGCTCAGGACAAGCACAGTCCCATTTCATTTGCTAAGACTGTACCAGTTAGGAAGGACCTGGCCAAAGAACGAGCAGGTACTGATTCAGTCCTTTACTCACTATTGTACCATATTTTATTTCCTCTTCCCTGCAGTAATTGCTTATGCGCAGCATGAATAATTTAAGTGAATGGTTAGTATTTGGATGAATAGTAATGTCTTTCCAAATAGCCAACAGGGCAGAGTTTCTTAAACTAGGGGTCCCCATGCAGTTTAAGGTAACTCAACATGATCCAGAGCTGCTTCAAGTTCTTGATGGCAGGAAAGCAGTGTGCAAGTTTGTTTCAAAATTAGGTTAGCTTTAGTGAGAAGCAAAAGCACAAAACAACCCTGCACACTGCTGCCCTGCCATTTCAAACTCCGAGCAGGGCTGATCATTTTAGTGTTGTCCATCCAGTGGCCTCATAAGATTTGTGCGCTCAGTAATCAGAGCTAGCAAAGACGCAATGGATCGTATTTTTTTATAAAAAAAAAAAAGTACAGTTTTTGTCATGGATGTAAATTATAATTAGGTTTCTTTTTGGGACTGGGCAGGCTATTCGTTTTTGACTTTACATCCTCTTTAAAACATGGTGCATAACTGGTAATTAAAATAGTTGAAGTTTACAAATATCCCTGCCTGAATGGTGACAGTGATGAGCTGCATAGTGGAAGACACTAAATTAGGTTGCCTTATCCCTAAATACTTGCTGTGACTGTATTATACCGTGTTCCTGTTGCAGATCTGCAAATCAGGAAGAAGAAGAGTCGATCGTTGCTTCCCATCAGCACCAGCAAAGATCACCGATCTAAAGAAGAGCAACACCGAGACTGTGTTAAGTTGGCAACTGTTGTATGTGCGAAGGGTAATTTTTCCATTTCTGGCTTTTGGCACTGTACCTTTAAGAACACAATAACATTATCTTATCTGGTTGTCTGTAATATTCAGAACTGGAAATTATCAGTAGCAACATACACTGCTCATTAATGTTGCCAGCAGGATGTAGTGTCCCTTTGCTTGAAGCTACCTGGCAAACAGGTAGATTTCAAGCATATTCACAAAACACCCAAAACTGCCCCCATTCCATGTGAATGGGAATCACCACCAAGTACCCAGCGCAGTCCCAGCCATCTGCCCCATGCTTAAAGGGGTTGTTCAGCTTTGAGTTAACATTTAGTAAAATTCTGAGACAATTTCCAATTGGCCTTCATTTTTTATTATTTGAGGTTTTTTATAATGATTTTACTTTTTGCTTGGCAGCTCTCCAATTTGAATTTTCAGCAGCTATCTGGTTGCTAGGGTCCAAATTACCTTAGCAAACAGGGAGTTGTTTTAATGAGAGACTGGAATATGAATAGGTGAGGGTCTCATTTGAAAGATAAGTAATAAAAAAGAACAATAAAATTGTGGCTTCACAGAGGAAGAAGCCAAATAATTGAAAAACTATAACAAATGAGTAATGAAGACCGTTTTGAAATGCTGAAGAGCCAGTTGGTAGATATGTAGGGCTATCTTTGCAATATCACCTTTGCACCTGGTGGAAATTTCTCTGGTTAAATATGTTATATTTTAGAGAGATGTTATATACTGAATCCTCCACAAAATAGTTGGTCTTTTATCCAATGTGGTGCATTCCTAGATTATTTCACCTTTAAAACTCTTGGTGTCCACCATTTTTCATATTCTATTAGCTATAGGCACTCATTTGTTGAATGGAAAAAGAGATTGGAGAAGTAGAGGGGGGGTGGTGCATGGAGGAAGCAGGTTGGGATTTGAGTTTGGAAAAGGAAGAGGAGAGGGCACGGGATAAGTAAAGTACACAGAATTGGGGAATGAGCATGAAGGAGGTAGAGAGGCCCGAAGATTGGAGAGGAAGTGTTGAGGTCATATTATAATGAAGAACCACTCTTTACAAAGGTGTCGGATTCCCCAGGGTTGTGTCCATCACCAATAAAGTTGTTGTAGAATGAGTATTTAAACCCTATTGGTGTGTGACACAACCTGAATGGAGCCTAAATAATCCTTAACCATAGCATTTGCATGACATTTTTTGATCCATTGTACATCCAACTTCTGTTGTTGTCCATAACGTGAACCCCTCTATCTTCCTTCACAGATTTGGAAGAGAAATCTCATTTTCACTCGGAGGACACAATGCACCTGGGACTATACAGTGACCGAGCAGCCCTTTATCACCTTATGGAGGAGGAGGGTTTGTTCAATTTTCATATCTTACACCGCTGCACCCTTACTTATATATAAGCAAATGGGTCATATTGCTGTGGACAGTCCTGGACTACATAACTGGTCCAGTTACTATCAATATCAGATGGCAGCAACCAGCAAACCAAATACAAAGTATAAGGGATAAAGTGCTGCCTGTTATAAAATAAGAAGTGAGTAAGGAATTCATAAATGTGTTAGGGCACAAGGCTATAGGTGCTTGCAGTGTTTTGCTTTATTCCTGTTTCTTGCACTGATTATGGCTTCCTGTTTGGTTTGCAGGTAAGGCTCATCTGGAGAATGGGCACCCTGAGCTCCAGCATCAAATTATGCTTTGGAAAGGGGATCTGAAGGGGACTTTGCAACTGGCTGCAGAGAGGGGTGAACTGACTGATCAGCTGGTGGCGCTGTCTCCCGTAGGTGAGTGAAGGACCTCATATACAAACAGCAGAGAACAAGATGCTATAAAACAGAGCATTCCAACATTTCCTCTTGGTGCCTGTAGTGTTGCTGTCAAGAATCTAGGGGCCTGTGTTTTCCAAACCTTGCCCCAGATCCAAAAAGAACTGTTTACTGCTTCCTTTCCTAGTGGTGGTCCTGGGGGTATGCAGTTGTGGAATAGATGCCTGACTTAACTCTGATGCCCTTATGTAAAAATTGTCCTCTCCTCTCCCTCTTTAGCCGGATACAAGGTCTGGCTATGGACCGTTGAAGCCTTTGTGAAACAGCTGTGCTTTCATGAGCAGTACGTGAAAGCCGCTTCCCACCTGCTGTCCATTAATAAAGTGTATGAAGCCGTGGAACTGCTCAAGGGGAACCACCTCTACAGGTCTGAACATCAGTGTCAGGGAAAGACAAAAGTACATGTCCCAGCATGCTCACTCAGTATGGTTTGGAGGTTAGCGGGCAGCATTGGAAAACAAGCACGAGTAATTGTTACATGGGGAAGTGTTACTGTTACTTACCTTATGAGTGGCCATTAAATTACTAGTCTGCCTAATAAGTTGGACAATAAGTCAGGCCCTCAGAACATGGTCTAGGCATCTTCTAAATAATAATTAAACCAGCCAGGCTGCTTCAGATCTTTACATAGTAGCTCATGTTGAAAAAAAGTCAAAATTTAACCTTATGGTTTAAAGCTAATGCTTTATTTCCTGATAGCCAGCATGTCTTTATCTGTCCTTTATTTTATCACAAACAACCTGTTTCATGTAAAAGCCCATATGTAAGGATCCCACACCTTGTGTCTCAACCCTTTCTACTTGTAGATTGTAAGCTCTTTTGGGCAGGGCTCTCTTCACCTCTTGTATCGGTTATTGATTGCTTTATATGTTACTCTGTATGTCCAATGTATGAAACCCACTTATTGTACAGCGCTGCAGAATATGTTGGCGCTTTATAAATGTTAATAATAATAATGGGGGATGTCACATTATTATGGGCACACATGTTTTGTGCAGATAATTAACTTGCAAGGTGTTAGCTGCCTCACCATATTGTGGTTTAAATTTTAGAGAAGCCATTGCAGTGGCGAAGGCTCGGCTACTCCCCGATGATTCAGTCCTGCGGGAGCTGTACACTAGCTGGGCAGCAGTCCTTGAGCAGGACGGGCACTATTCCATGGCTGCTAAGTGGTAAGTGTGGGAAAGCATTGCAGAAAGTTCTGGTTAAGGCTAAACCACACAGGTTATTCATTCTGCCACCATAACCCTATTTCATGGTGTTAGCCCTTGTTAGGAGCTAGCCACAGCTGCGCACATTCCATTGCTGGGGCAGAGCCCCACAGAGAGGTATGTCAGTGTATTGCAGTGTTTTAGCACTAATGTAATGATGTCTATCAAGTAGAACGCTACGTGCAGCATTTCCCAGAGGGTGTCGTCTGTGACCCTAATCCTCTTGCCAGCCATTGGATCGGTTGGTGGAAAAGTGCAGTGATTTGTTTGTATTTTTAAAATGTGTTTTATTCCAGTTATTTAGGGTCCTCCTCTCCCTATGATGCTGCCAAGGTTCTAGCTAAGAAGGGGGATTTGCTATCCCTGAGCGCTGCTGCTGAACTTGCATTAGTTGCAGGAGAAAAAGACCTTGCTGCTTCTTTTGCCATCCGCTGCGCCCAGGAACTGTTCACTGCAAAGAATTTTTTAGCAGCCCAGGAAGCACTACGACAGCACAACAGTCTGCTGGTAAGAAATCCATGCACAAAGGATAGACAAGCTGTATCTTACTCATGTGACCTATAGAGCTTATAACGTCTCTCCATGGTTTATATTAGTGTTGCACCGAATCGAAAATCAAATGGTTGGACTCATTGGAATCCTGAATCAATTTTTGTATTTTGTGCATTGCAAATTTGCAGTTATACATAAACAAACATATGTTGCCATATTTGTTTACTTTATCTCATACTAATCCCTTGTCTTCATTTGCATGCCTAGCAGAAATGTATTTCCCATGCATAGTTTATCCTTCCCAGGGGCAGAGACTGCTGTTTTGTACCAGTGAGCTGCTGTACATGCATTTGAAGGAGAAGATGCCCATAGATTGGAAGACACAAAGCAATCCATGTTTCCATGAACAGACAGGCAGTAGTAATGGGGAACCTTTTATGACCAAGCTTACAAGTCTATGGCAGAGTTTGTGTGAAGTAAACAGCCCAGAGCAATACAAAGATGCCTTGCAACAACTGTCTGCCTCAGAGATTCCACAGACCACTGTCAATACTGGCCCTAAACAGGTAACCCAGTCTTTTTTTTGTAGATATAGAAATTTGCTGTCAGTGGTAAATGGAATGTCCACCCAATAAGAATTAAGAAAGAACTGGTCTAACAAAGATAGTTGCAAATTGTGCCTTTAAAATTATAATGGTATTGTTATTATTATTATATATGATTGTGTATATATGTTTTACTTCCTGTGTTTTACTGTTCTCAAACCCACAGCTGCTGCTGCACCTTTCCCATGAGGTCACAATATTGTCTCTGAATTGTCAGCTTAAAAACTGGAAAGAGGCTGTTCCATCTCTCCTCCATATCCTGTTCCGCTGTCAGCAGGCAGGCCATTTCACCCTGATGCAAGGGATAGCCAGCCTGCTGCTTCCTAACGGTGAGTATAGAAATGCATTGTAAGATAGGCTTGTATTACTTGCTGCTACCAATAGTGACCACTTTTCATTGGATGTGAGCATTGGGTTTAAATGTACATGTGTATATTTCCCCTTGTTATTTTAGTTATTTCAAGGAATAGGGAGAAGTGTTTTGAGAAAAGAAGCATGTAGCACCTAGGCACCCCTCTACCTGACCCATAACTTGTGTTTCATTCACATATGCAAGGTGCAGCCCACATAGGGGTGCTGTCTTTACTCACTCTCCCAGAACGTGAAAAGGGAAGGGCCTGTCATACATTAAATACTGGGTCTTTGCTAAAGGGGATGTTCACCTTCAGACAATAGTACGAATTTGAAAAGCCCCTGTCATAAAAAAAACATCCTTATTATTTTAAAAGTTTTGAAGCTACAGACCATATAAGCTGTGGCTCAGCATTGCTAAAACTATGTTTGCTCTGCTCTTTGCTCTATCTTCGGAAGGGGTCGCCCGCACCACACTTGCAAGCTGCCCAAACAGGAAGCACACACTGAACTGGTTACTGTGCATGCCTTCCCTCTCCTGCTTCATTTGCATTTGATTGGTTAAATCTTGCCTGCCAATGGTATCAAAGATATTCAAATGAAAGGCATGTGCATAAATTCTGATACATAATTTAGTACAGGTCCAGACCATGTGCGAAAAGAGTGCATGGGGTTGGTGGCACCTGGGGCATTCATTGGGGGTATGTTGGGGATATTCTGTGGAGTCGGTATGGCGTAGCTTCCTATATTTCTAGTGCATCTATATCTTTTTCTGATGTATTGCTGTCTATTCTTACCAAGTGTGGCAGTTGAATTTATCCAGATTCTCAATAAGTTGCTGTGGTGAATATGTAACCACAGTTTGAACCTCAATAAGTTTCTGACTGCACAGCGAGTGTGGGAGCCGCTATGCGAGTGTTGCATGTATCCAAGTGTTGCATGTCAATTAAGTGTTTAGCAGGCGTTAAAAACAAAAAGACATTTAAAACTTAAAAGGCACTATACAAGGGATTGCACTCAGGAGACTGTAAGTACCCAGTGGCAATATGAGTTGCAGTATGATTGCTGGTGTTACTCAGTGTGCATCTTGTCGCATGTATGTGGTCCTGGAGCAGCAGTTCCATGCAGCATTTACTTGTGAGAGATGCAGGTGGGTTTTCCTCTTGGAATCTGAGGTGCAGAATCTAAGGGGGGAACTGGCAGCACTGAGGGCAGCTGCAAACATGGGGGAGAACAGGAGGCTCACTGAGCAACCACTGGCAGGGGCTGGTGTAGTGGGGGGTGGATAAGGGACAGTGGAGGTTAATGAGGGAGACAAATTTGTAACAGTTAAGAGGGGCAGTAGGGGAGACAAGGGTAGGGGGGCTGGTTCACAGCTTGTACAAACCAGCAGATTTGCCGCTTTAGGTGAAGATGCTGGGGAAGGCAGCTCTGAGCTAGCATGTATGGAGCAGGCTGACTCTCAGAGCACCCTGGGAGCCGGCACCTCTAATACAGGTGGGGGGAATAGTGCTAGGAAGGGAAGGCAGGCTATAGTTGTAGGGGATTCAATTATTAGAAAGGTGTATAGGGTAATTTGTCGCAAAGACCCTACATGCCGAACTGTGTGTTGCTTGCCTGGTGCTAGGGTGCGGCATGTGGTGGAACGAGTGGACAAATTGTTGGGAGGGGCTGGGGAAGACCCGGCGGTCTTGGTACACATAGGTACCAATGACAAAGTTAGAGGAGGGGGGGAAATCCTCAAGAACGATTTTAAAAAGCTAGGTGCGAAGTTGAGGGCGAGGACTTCCAAGGTAATTTTCTCAGAGATATTACCTGTGCCACGAGCAACGTTAAGAAGGCAGCGGGAGCTTAGGGAGATAAATGGGGGAGGAGACTTGCTTCGGGATACTGATAATGGCAGGGAGGCCTATAAGTTGCTTACACGTCATTCTCACGCCGGCACCAGTATTAAATGTATGTTTACCAATGCAAGGAGTCTGACTGGTAAAATGGGAGAGCTGGAGGTACTGGCGTTGGAGCGGAAATATGACGTGATTGGTGTTGCTTGGTTGAATGAGTCTCATGACTGGGCAGTTAATATTGGGGGTTATACATTGTTTCGGAGGGACAGGGGCAATAGAAAAGGAGGAGGAGTGTGTCTGTTCATTAAGCAAGAATTAAAAGCAAATATTAAGGAGGAAGTGATGGGGGTAACAGAGGGAGCTGAACCCTTATGGGTTGAGCTTCTCACAGATAGTAAAGAATCTACCAAACTAATTGTAGGGGTATGCTATAGACCCCCTAATGTAAGCGAAGAGGAGGAGGCCCAGTTCCTGTTGCAAATAGAAAAGGCTGCTAGTTTGGAGCAAGTGATAATAATGGGGGATTTTAATTACCCTGATATTGACTGGGGCAATAGTACTGCCAGGACAGTAAATGGGAACAAGTTTATAAACTTGCTGCATGACAACTTTATGTCACAGGTTGTTGAGGAGCCAACCAGGAACCATGCTATACTGGATCTAGTGTTCTCTAATGACCCAGAACGTATAGCAAATGTGCAAGTAGTTGAACCCCTGGGTAATAGTGACCATAATGTTATTTCATTTGATATTTGGTGCAGGAAACAAATTCACACGGGGGCAACAAAGACACTGAATTTTAGGAAGGCAAATTTTAGCTCCTTAAGGGCAGCGCTTCAGGGCATAGATTGGGACATTATGTTTTCTTATAAAAACACAGAGCAGAAATGGTTGTCATTTAAAATGACATTAAATCATTACTGTTCTCAATTTATTCCATTAATAAGAAAAAGTAGAAGTGTTAAGAATCACCCTATGTGGCTTAACTCTGAGGTAAAGAAGTTAATAGGGAAAAAAAGGAAAGATTTTAAGAAATATAAGTCAGAGGGGACAGTAGCTGCGTTTAATGAATATAAACACTATAACAAGTGTTGTAAAACAGCCTTCCGGAGAAGGCAAAGATAGAAAATGAGGAGCGCATCGCAGCCGAGGCCAAGACTAACCCCAAAAAGTTTTTTAAGTATATTAATAGTAAAAAGATGCAGGTTGAGGGTGTGGCCCCATTGAGTTATAGTAACAATATGGTTACAGCGGATACAGAAAAGGCAGATGTGCTTAACCAGTTCTTTTCTTCTGTGTATACAGTAGAGGAGCCAGTGGGCCAAGTCCCACCCAATAGCTGCACTGTTGCCTCAGCTCCAACTACACAGTGGTTGGCACAGGATATGGTGCTTAAAGGGTTACACACGATAAATGTAAACAAGGCACCTGGGCCAGATGGAATACATCCTCGGGTACTGAGAGAGCTAGGGGCAGAATTACAATGGCCCTTGTTTCTGATATTCTCAGACTCGCTTTCATCAGGTATGGTACCTAGGGATTGGAAGAAGGCGAATGTCATTCCTATATTTAAAAAGGGAGTAAGATCTCAGCCTGGCAATTATAGGCTTGTAAGTCTGACATCCGTGGTGGGCAAGTTATTTGAAAGCTTGTTAAGGGATCACATACAAAATTATGTACTGGAGAATGCCATTATGAGCAGTAATCAGCATGGCTTTATGAAGGACAGGTCATGTCAGACCAGTAAGAAGCTGGACAGTGGGGATGCAGTAGATATAATCTATTTGGATTTTGCCAAAGCATTTGATACCGTTCCCCACAAACGACTGCTTTCTAAGCTAAGGTCTATTGGTCTTAGTGAAGTCGTTTGCACATGGATAGAAAACTGGCTACAGGATCGGGTACAGAGGGTGGTTGTTAATGGTACATTCTCTACTTGGAGTAAGGTTCTCAGTGGGGTCCCTCAGGGTTCTGTACTGGGTCCACTTTTGTTTAATTTGTTCATAAATGACTTAGGGGAGGGTATTATGAGTAATGTATCAGTGTTTTCAGATGACACAAAACTCTGCAGACCAGTCAATTCTATCCAGGATGTGACATCCTTGCAGCAGGATCTTGACCAACTGGCAATCTGGGCAGCTAAGTGGCAGATGAGATTTAATGTGGATAAATGTAAGGTCATGCACCTGGGATGTAAAAATATGCAAGCCCCGTATACCCTTAATGGAACTGCACTAGGCAAATCCATAATGGAGAAGGACCTTGGAGTCCTTGTAGATAATAAACTTGGCTGTAGCAAACAATGCCAGGCAGCAGCTGCAAGGGCAAACAAGGTTTTGAGCTGTATTAAAAGGGGTATAGATTCACGGGAGGAGGGGGTTATTCTTCCCCTTTACAGAGCACTGGTAAGGCCCCATCTAGAATATTCTGTTCAGTTTTGGTCTCCAGTGCTCAAACTGGACATTATGGAGTTAGAGAGGGTCCAGAGAAGGGCAACTAAGCTGGTAAAGGGTATGGAAAGTCTCCATTATAAAGAAAGACTGGCCAAGTTGGGTCTGTTTACACTGGAGAAGAGGGGCTTAAGAGGTGATATGATAACTATGTATAAATATATAAGGGGATCATATAATAACCTTTCTAATGTTTTATTTACCAGTAGGTCCTTCCAACGGACATGAGGGCACCCACTCCGTTTAGTAGAAGGGAGGTTCCATTTAAATATTCGGAATGGATTTTTTACTGTGAGAGCTGTGAAGTTCTGGAATTCCCTCCCCGAATCAGTCGTGCTGGCATTATATAACTTTATATAACTTTATAACATTATATAACATTATATAACTTTAAGAAGGGGCTGGATGGATTCTTAGCAAGTGAGGGAATACAGGGTTATGGAGTCAGGAAGGAATTTTTTCCCCTCTGCGGCAAATTAGAGAGGCTTCAGATGGGGTTTTTTGCCTTCCTCTGGATCAACTAGTAGGTTAGATATAGGCATTATGGTTAAACGTGATGGACGTATGTCTTTTTTCAACCCAACTTACTATGTTACTATGTATGTTACTATGTAACTCTGTATCTTAGCTCTGAGCTTTGCTATAGTATTCCATAGTATCTCGATTTATCTCCGATGTGTCATATACTGTAGAGCCACCCCTTTTACACATAGCTGATATGGCAGGTGATATGGGGCCTTGTGCCCCCACCTAGGATATACATTTTTTGGATCCCCAATCTTTAACTGTTGACAATGAACTATTGGAAAAAAAAGGGCAAAGAAAAGATTCTCCAGGTACCTTGCCCTGATACAGAAATTAAATTTACTTCAGCAAGCATTTCGGCCAAGCTTTTTAATTGTTGACAGCACTTCATGTTACATATTCTTGTCAAAGTAATGTTTTATGTCCCCTGTGTGTGCAAATTACAGTACGAAGTACTAGTTTTTAGCCATTCAAAGACTTGTTCTGGTGTAGTTAACAGTAGTTTACCTTTGTCTGTCATCAGTCTGGCAAGAACATGGCATATGAGATAGTGAGTTGAAATATTTGCTTCTGTATATTGCATTCTTTGTTTTCTATTCTTTTGAAAAGTTTGGGAAAATAGAAATGGTTAATTCTCACATTGCAAATCTCCTTTCTATCTTGCTTTTCTTAAAGCTACATCTCTGTCCTGGTAGTTGCCATGCAAAAAGTGGTTTAGGGCCTGGACCCTCTTGTGGTTTTGTAGGTATGTGGTGAGCACCAGACGTGACTTAGAAAACACCTGCGTCAAAGTGTTGTAAAAGAAGTTTCTGCCATTCTCACTAATACAATGTACACCACAATATTTGTGTTGTTGTGGGTACTAATTTGAGCCCATGGTGTAAAAAACATGGTGATTTAATCCTAATTGTGCACTATGTACTTGAATTGTAAATGAGCCCTTTGACTCCCTTAGATTAAGAACTCCAAGTATTGCCTTTGGGTATTTTAGGGCTTATGTAGTAACATGCACACATATTGGTTCAAAACCCAAAAGCAACCAATCAGCAGTCTGTATTTAATAATCCAATGTAGTCAAATTAAGACTGCAGCTATCTGTTTGCCTGTTCTCATTTTGTAATGAAATTTATTTCAGGCTGTGAAGAGCTGAGGGCTCTGTTGTCCCCAGAAAACAAAGAGAATTTGACTGCCTGTGACAGCGTGCAGGCCTTCCTTGCTTACATAAAGATGTATGAGCTGTGGTGGGGACAGCAAGAAATGCCACCAAATTCCAAAGATCCAGCGGCTGCAGTAAATATGGACAGTCCAAATGGAGCCTCTGCTGCTGTGCAGGAGCCAGATATGAAACCAGGGGATTTGTGCGGCTTTCAGGTGTTGCTGTCAGACCTTCACGCGCCCTTCCAGAGTGCCCAAAGAGAGATTGCTGAGGTTCAGAGAGCCCTTCGGGAGATGATACAGCAACACCAGAGAATCAGGCAGAACCAGGACAGCTCTTTGGAACTAGAACAAGAGCCTGAATTAAACACTTCTTCATCTCAGGATAAATCTCTTGACAGCCAAGTCAGCATGTAGGTGAACACTCAGTAGCCCTTAATTGTACACACTTTGCTGTGGTTCTGCCACAGCCCCCAAACTGTTTGTCTGTGATTGCAGTTTTAGCCTTGTCTTCACTGATCCTTGCTGACTAGCTCCCTAGCACCTCCCAACAAGGCAGGAGAAGGTATGGCCAGGCAGTTTGGGGATGCAATATGACATCACTGGAGGTGGGTGTGGTTAGCCAAACATAAATTGAAATTACCATAGCAGGAGCAATTCCATAAAATGATGCCATTGTGGACAATGTGCCCTCTAAGATGTGCATTTGTGCACTCATACACATATTTTGAGACATATATAATGTTTTTTTATGGTTTTACATGTAGGGCAGTTTTAGTGCTTTATGTACTGTATTAAAGGAAAAGTAACGTTAAAATTTTTTAACTAAAAAATCTATTCTACCCCCCCCCAATAATTGCCCTATCCTGAAAACTATTTGTTATTTTGAATGCTTTAGAAGAAAATACCTGTAAAAAACTTGGCTTCCTGTCATTTGAACAAAGGCGATATGGCGATGCCCGGAAAGTTTCAGGGTAAGCGTTCACTATGCGGCGATCAACTGATCGAGCCTAGCCTTCCTTCTGTATAGGAAGGAGTCAGGCTAGGCTAGACAATCGATTACCGCATAGTTGATGCTTCACCCCATACTTTCTCCTGCATGGCCATATCGGCTTTGTTCAAATGACCGGAAGCCAAGTTTAACAGGTATTTTCTTCTAAAGCATTCAAAATAACAAATAGTTTTGAGGATAGGGCAATTATTGGGGGAGGGTAGAATAGATTTTTTAGTTAAAAATTTTTAGTGTTACTTTTCCTTTAATCTGGAAAATGTAGCAAGCAAGTACTGCTTAAGGCTGTGAGCTAAATACTTGATTTCATAGAGAATTTCTGTTAGGCATCCCACAGTGATTGTAATCGCTTACCTGATACCCCAGGCCAGTGCTCCAGTTAGTCGAAAAACCGCACCTGCCCAGGGTTCATGCAACTGAGTGATCCTCTTCCTTCACTTGTCTGTCTTCAGAATCCTGGCGCATGCGCAGTAGAGTTATAAGGCGACTTTCTTGTTTAAAGGGAAACGAAAGGTAAAGTCACTTGGGGGTGCCAAAATGTTAGGCACCCCCAAGTGACTTTAACTGCTTACCTCGTACCCCGGGCTGGTGCCCCTGTTGGGAGAAAACAGCACCAGCCCGGGGCACCTGGAGCGGATCGTTTCCGTGTTCTGGCTTCCTTTTCCGGAATGCCAGCGGTGGGCGCATGCGCAGTAGAGTGAAAAGCCGACTTTAATGTTTAAGTTCGGCTTTTCACTCTACTGCGCATGCGCGCGCAGCGAAACAGAAGGAAGGAAGCGCCGGCAGCTACCCCGGGCTGGTGCTGTTCCCTCCTCACAGGGGCACCAGCCCGGGGTAAAAGGTAGGTGGTCAAAGTCACTTGGGGGTGCCTAACATTTTGGCACCCCCAAGTGACTTTGGCTTTCTTTTTCCTTTAAGTTCAGCTTTTCAATCTATTGCACATGGGCAAGCTGACCGAAGGCAGAAGAAGGAAAAGGGTCGCTCTCTCGCATATACCCCAGTCTGGTGCAGTTTTCTCCTAACAGGAGCATCACCCAGGGTATATGGTACGCCATTACAATCATTAGGGGTGCTTAAAATTTTGGCACCACCCATTAATTAGATTTTTAGATTTTGTATTTTTCTGTATTCTGGGTATTTCTACGGTTTCTGTTAGATGCCCCTTTTGTTATATGATAGGTAAAATAGGCACAGTTCTTTTTTTATATTTAATTTTCTCCCACAATCTCTCAATACAGATCCGCTGGTCCAAGTCCTGTGTCACTGACAGAGCTGATGAAGAAGCTGTCAGTGGCCAACCACCGACTAGCAGAGTTCCCTGAATATTTAAAGGTGAGATATTACCTTAAAGGACATATCAACCCCAAAAATAATTTATTGCCTAGTAAAAGAAAACTTAATTCTAAGCAGCTTTGCAATATACATTCATTAGATATTTGTAGTGGTTTTTTAGTTATTTGTATAAATAGCTGCTATTAAAAGCAGGGTCTGTCTGTCCTTTCTATTCTCTGCCCTGGTTGCTCTGGCACTTGAAACAATATAACACAAGGCAGCAGACTGACAGACCTGTCTTCCTGGAGGAGCCTGGCACTTGCAACATTTTTTAAAAAGTAACAACCAGGAGTTCAGCAAATGCTGCTTTCTATAGCAATTACATTTTGAAATAACGTTTAAAGCACTGATCATTTTTTAATAAATTGATATTGGAAAGTTGCCTGGAATTATGTTTTCTTTTATTGGGCAAAAGGTTATTTTTGGGGTTAACATGTCCTTTAAGGAAAAAGTAACACTAAAAATTTTTAAGTAAAAACTCTATTCTACCCTGCACCAATAATTGCCCTATCCTGCAAACCACTTAGTATTTTGAATGCTTTATTAGAAAATACCTACTAAAACTTGGCTTTCGGTCATTTGAAATAAGGTGATACAGCGAAGGAAGGAGCAGCATCCACTATGCGGCGATCGATTGATCGAGCCTAGCTTGACTCCTTCCTACAGAAAGAAGGCTAGAATCGATCGCCGCATAGTGGATTCTTCCCTGTATCGCCAAGTTTTAGCAGGTATTTTCTAATAAAGCATTCAAAATACTAAATGGTTTGCAGGATAGGGCAATTATTGGTGCCGGGTAGAATAGATTTTTTACTTAAAAAATGTTAGTGTTACTTTTCCTTTAATGGGCACAAAATCTGCTGCCTTACCCATAAGCTGCCCTTTTTTTTGCTGTATAGGGAGCAGTTCTCCTTTGTTCCTCACATTTCTGGTTAGTAGGAAGTAGACGGCAATGGGAAGGGCTATCAGACGGCTTACCATTGTCTCCTAAACACTGAATATTGAAATAAGAACTGGAGGGGCAGAACAGCAATCTGGGTGGATTAAGGGTCTGGGTGGGCTAAAAACTCAGCCTTCCCCCTGGGGCCCTATGAATTTTGATTGCAGCCTAGTAGGCTCCAGCACGCTCTCATGTTCTTATCAAATGTTCTGCACTCCCTTTCTAGGCCTTACCCTTTCCTGATGTACTAGAGAGCTGCCTGGTGCTACTGCATCTTCCATCCTATCAGATCTCCCCAGAGATCCGCTCCCAAGCCTTGGCGTTGTTGCACAGTCATAGCCATGGATCTGCTGATCACCAAATAGCAGCCAAGAAGTTCCTCTCCATCCCAGAATGACTTTTGGGCCCTGTCTCCTAATAGACTCCGGTTACTGCTTCTGGCTCTGCAATAACTGTTGCATTATGTGGGTGCTACCAGTTGCTTCTATCAGAGGCTGCAAATCCATCTCAAATGTCTCCATCCAGCAAAAAAAAATAATTCAGGCTCGAGAAACTTCTTTTGCAAAGACTGACGGAAATGAATGGAAGGCTGCTTAGAGGACCTGGGGTAGAAGCCATATCATGCAGCCAGGTACTTACTTATCTATGGCACTTAAGAGACTGAAGCTCTGGTCAGACAATTAAACACCCTGTTGATGCCCGTTAACGTACCACCTAATGTCACCTGTCGTGGTGGATCCCATACTCACAGCAATAAGGTCCCATATCCTCAGCTATAGGAATAGTATATGTGGGAAATGGGTAGGTGTAGGTATATGAATTATTTACTTCTAAGAAGGTAGATGGTTCCCTGAAAACTAAAAGCAAAAGGTGATCACTGTCTTATAAACAGGTTCTGTTTGACCAGTCTATCTTCAGCCTATCTTGGGAACATATCCCTGTTTTAAATTATTTAGTTATTCATAGTCACTATATATGGCTGCAAATTGGCTTGTTGCTAATATAAGAAACAGAATTGTATTGATGACCCTAGTAATCATAAATATGAGCTTTCCTATGCATATTTATATAAAAAAAAATTGAACAAGCTCTCACTTACATGCATGTACAGAGAAGCAGTCTTCTGTGCACACCTTAATGCTTTACTTCACAATTTATAGGAAATAAATGAAAGCTGCATACTACTAGTTTCCATTTAATTAAATAGTATTGTAGTCCTATGCCAGGTGCATGAATATGTGGAGGCAGATTTCTAGAAATTTGTATTTTGTAAATACTAGGCTCTCCATATATGATATATGCAGGTGAGATAAAGATCACAGTCTTCTTATGGATCCATGGATTATAAATAGTGCCAGCCTGATATGTCAGAAAGCTAAATGTTGTTATTCAGAAGGAAGCCATTTTTTTTTGTTTTGTTTTGGGTTTTTTTGTACTTTTGTAATGAATGTTACATTCCCACAATGCATTGCTCATCACAACTTCTTGCTGTTGTAAAGATTATCAGGTAATCTGTAGGGTTAGCAGCCTGACTTTAGAGCCTGCCACCAAATGTTTCATGTGAAGCCAAAGCCGAGCATGGCACTTACAGTACCACTCAGCAGATATGTATAATGTCATTATGCAGTCACTAAGATGCCAAGGAAGACTTGCACTTTCTTTTGCTTTTTCAATTAAATATTTGAAGTCCAGTTCGCTGTGTCTTTATTTGCATACCCTACGCGAGTGTGCCTTGATAGCAGTCATCTATGTTCTTATTGCTTTACCTAGGAGACTGCTTCCATTACTACTGGGTAGAATCTGCCTGGAGACAGTACTGTGGCCACATGTGATCCTCTGTTGAGAAGCTTGCTGCATCTCTAAACTATCCTACATAAGGGTCATAGGTGGGCAGGAAGGCGCTTCTGCATGTCACTGCTGATGACTCGGTACAGAGCGTTGCCTGCAGACTACACTACAGGCAGGCAGTCACATTTATAGGTGTCTTATGGGCATAAAAGCTAAAGGTGGCCATAAACAGATCTATATATTTGAGCAGCTTTGGTGATCCTTTCCAAATTACATACCTGATTCTACGTATATTGTCTCTTGGTAGTTTGGTTTGAATGACAGTTCTGCAAGCCATTGGATATCAGTCTGTCTGTCTAGGCAGCCAGTCTAATCTTACAGGCTAGGGTTGATAGCCAACAAAAGTTAAAGGAGCTCAAGATCCCCCCCCCCCCCACACACACACACACACAATTAATTTGAGATCCACTTGTTAATAAGATGATCATTTAACCCTCTGGGTGTGTGGTTCAGTATCAAACCTTTCTAACTGGCCAGATAACCCCCCAAGCATTTGGTTGCCTTACAGGGGTAGTTCACTGTTACTCTCTGTGAGGCTACAATTGTATAGTTACTGTTACTTTTTTCTGCTTTGTCTTTCTATTCAGGCCCTCCCCTGTTCGTTCTCCAGTCTCTAGGTATTGGACCATAGCAACCAGATAGCTGCTACTGGAGTGCTACTGAATAAAAACCTATATAATTTAAAAACAGGAAAAAAATATAAAAGATCAACTGCAAATTGTCTCAAAATTTCAATGGTGAGCTAATGTTACTTTATATAATAATCTATGTCCTTAGACCTTCTGTTTAGGGACAAGAGGGACAAGCTCACAGGTCTTGTAGCTTTGTGTTTCTCAAGATCTCACAGCGCACGCCTTGTTTACACTTTCCTCGTGCTCGCCAGTTACAGCTTGGCAGTGCATTTGAGCTGCCTTTTTATAGCAAGACTGTATTTGGGTTTGTGTGTGTATCATGTCTGTGATGGTTTATAGAAGCCAGGGACTCAGTACCACATCACTTTGTTATTAATATGAGGAGTAATGTGTTCTTGTAAAAGAATGTACTATGCAGAATTCAACTAGTAACCAAAATAACCTCTAACAGTGGTAATAACAAACACAGAGCAATGATATAGACAGTTTTAGCAGCAAAGAGAGGAACAACTTCAGATGTCCCAGTTCTTTTGGCCATATGGTATATAAATGGACCTGCCCCCGTAAGCCTTTAACCCCAGTAGGGGAAGAGGGTTCAGGGGACAAGGTTTGACCTTGTCACAACTTTTACAGCAGAATTAAGGCTTTGGTGGGTTGAACATTTTCTTACTTTATTTTCCTTGCTATAAAAAAGTCCACATTCCTTTCAGTGTTCACTGCTGGCGAAGGCAATACAGCTGGCTGGACTTGGGCAATGACAGTTAACAACCTATCAAGGTAACTTCCTAAACTAATACTTAGTATAAAGCTATGTGTAAAGTATTGTTTTCTTTGTTGTCTTATATCATACATGCCATAGTTTAGACTGTGTGCTTACTGTAGATGAGTAGAAAAGTATTCCTGGTCCCAATGCTTTCCACGACTAAAATAACCAAAAGAGGTTAATGATTTCAAATCACAGAGAATCCCAACCAGTTGATCAGACAGAGTAGCTTTATAGTGGCAGGTTGGGAGAACCAGAACTCTGCATAATGTTAATTATCTGTCAGCTTGTTTTCAGTGGGAACTTGTGCTGGGTGTGACGCAAAACCTGACATGTCCCTTTTTAATTAAGACCTTAAGAGACTGCAGGGTGGGAACAATGCTGCTTGATGGGGTTGGAGAAGTGTTCTCCATGGCACATCTGTATCAGATCAGATGCTGTACCCCTTGCCAAATTGTCTCAGAATACATCATACTAAATGTTAATCTGAAGGTAAACCACTCTTTAAAGGAACAATAACACCAAAAAATATAAGAGCTTTGAAGTAATTAAAATATAATGCACCGTTGCCCTGCACTGGTAAAGGTTGTGTGTTTGCAACAGAAGGACTACTATAGTTTATATGAATAAGCTGCTGTGAAGCCATGGGGGCAGCCATTCAAGCTGAAAAAAGGAGAAAAGGCACAGGTTACATAGCAGAGAACAGATAAACTCTGTAGCATAAAGTGGTGTTTTATCTGTTATCTGCTGTGTAACCTGTGCCTTTTCTCCTTTGAATGGCTGTCCCCATGGCTACACAGCAGCTTATTTATATAAACTATAGTAGTCTTTCTGAGGCAAACACACAACTTTTACCAGTGCAGGGCATCAGTATATTATATTGTAATTCAATTTATAAACTTTTGTTTTTTGGAGTTACTGTTCCTTTAAGATAACAGGCAGAATAGTAGCAACAGTTCAGTCACCTGCCCATGCTCCGAGAGAACTTGGGAGAGAAGACAAGCAAAGGTGGCAGCTGCCAATCCTAGTGCCTTGTATCATGAGGTCTGTGGAAAAGGGGTCTTGAAGACCACATAAATGGTCAATGACAGAAAAGAAGAAGTTTAGGAAAATTAGATAAGAAAAGCACCTGGGGACAACTGGACATAAGAAACAGGTAATGGCATTTGGTAAGGACTTTATCAGAGGTAATGTGCAAAGGGATGAAAATATGAGATACGCAGGACACAATAAAAAGCAATATGGAGATCTTTACTGCAAATCAAGCTACACTGGGTTTCATATGAATGAATGCAAATGTATTACCTGCAGCTGCATAGATGGAACCTTCATCCTTATGTCTTCTCCTCATCTGCCTCTCTCTTTTCAACCCTTCAGTTCCCTTCTGAAGCATAAGGGTCTACTAAAAGAAATAGTCATCAGCATGGCTTTAAGTCCTCATTCCTGCAATCAAGATAATTAAAGATCACCAGGACATACATCTTACTGATCCCCACAAAAAATGTTTCTTGGAAAAGAAACATGTACGTCAGTGGCCTTCAGCATTTGTGGATTCAAGCCCTCTTTTGCTGTCGGACCATTGGTCAGGGCCCCTGAGACCCTTGAAATAAACACAGTGCAGTGTCCGAAGTACAAGTTTTGGACGAGTCCCTAAGGCAGTGCAGGAAGTTGAGCCCTATATGTCAAAACTAATGCAATTGCACGTTTGGATTTTCACAAATTGCACTCAACATTATCATAGTGGGTTGTATCCATCGTTAGCAACCTTATTGTGTGATTCTCTTGGCACAAGTCTGTTTCAGCTATTTACACAACCCGATGTGTATTACCGTTGGTGGAACAAAACGTTTGCATAAAAATGTGAGGCAACTAAAGCATTTTTTTTAACACAATCCCTTCATTTCAGGGGCTCAAAAGTAATTGGACAAATTTAATAACTGGAAATTAATGTTTCTAATACTTGGCTGAAAACCCCTTGTTGGCAATGACAGCCTAAAGTCTTCAACTCATGGACGTGACCAGATGCTGGGTTTCCTCCTCCCAGCATTCTCCAGCTCCCTCCCAGCATTTTCTAGCTCCCTCCCAGCATTTTCCAGCTCCCTCCCAGCATTTTCTAGCTCCCTCAAAGCATTTTCCAGCTCCCTCTCAGCATCCTCCAGCTCCCTCCCAGCATTCTCCAGCTCCCTCCCAGCATCTTCCAGCTCCCTCTAAGCATTCTCCAGCTCCCCCTAGCATCCTCCAGCTCCCTCCCAGCATTTTCCAGCTCCCTCCCAGCATTTTCCAGCTCCCTCCCAGCATTCTCCAGCTCCCCCTAGCATTCTCTAGCTCCCTCCCAGCATTCTCCAGCTCCCTTACAGCATCCTACAGCCTCCCTCCCAGCATTCTCCAGCTCCTCCTAGCCTCCTCCAGCTCCCCCTAGCATCCTCCAGCTCCCTCCCAGCATTCTCCAGCTCCCCCTAGCATCCTCCAGCTCCCTCACAGCATCCTCCATCTCCCCCCAGCATTTTACATTTATGTGGAGATTTCTCTTGTATTTCTGCGATAGAAAAACCTTAGGAAACAATCTGGGACTTAGCCAAAGGTTTTGCATCACATTCTTACTTAGTCTCCCTGTAAATAGTCTTAAATAGTCTATATTGCAAGACAACAACTTATTATGTTTAATATATTCTTATAATGCGCTACTGATATTTAAGATGATGTTTAGTACACTGATTTTGGGGCACATTGGCCATATCATTAATGCATTATGAAGGTTATAACACGCTTAAAGTTGTGCTGTGTTAGTTCATCACAAGGATCCCCCAGCATCTTCCAGCTCCCTGGCTCCCTCTAGCACCCTCCTGCTGCATCCGCCTACTTCCTCTGGCTGCGTCCTCTTGTCCCCCGGTTCCCCGCTGCATCCATTCTTTTATAAGTTTGACGTCACACGTACGCACGGGGCGCAACCAATCAAATTACCCGCTGACCACCAATTATCCGAGGGCCCGTAAACCTTTAAAGGGGGCTTGTGCTTAAAAACTGTATCACGGCCGGGCCCCCTTTAAAGCGACGAAATCTTCCGGGCCCGGGACAACTATGCCCCCTTGATGGCGGCCCTGAACTCCTGTGTTGCTTTGGCTGTGTGTTTTGGGTCATTGTCCATCTGTATCATGAAACGGTGCCCAATCAATTTGACTGCATTTAGCTGGGTTTGAGCAGACAGTATGAATTCTGAGGTGTTCAGAGACATTCGGCTGCTTCTGTCCTGTGTCACATCATCACTAAACACTAGTGTCCCAGTTCCACTGGCAGCCATGCACGCCCAAGCCATCACACTGCCTCCGCCATGTTATATAGATGATGTGGTATGCTTTGAGCTGTTCCACCCCTTCTCCATACTTTTTTCTTGCCATCATTCTGGTATAGGTTGATCTTGGTTTCATCTGTCCAAATAATTTTTTTCCAGAACTGTGCTGGCTTTTGTAGATGTTCTTTAGCAAAAGTCCAATCTAGCCTTTCTATTTGTGAGGCTTGCACCAGTGCGCCCTCTGTATTTACTTTCATGCAGTCTTCTTTTTATGGTGGACTTGGATATCAATACCCCTACCCCCTGGAGAGTGTTGTTCACTTAGTTGGCTGTTGTGAAGGGGTTTCTCTTCACCATGGAAATGATTCTATGATCATCCACCACTGTTGTTTTCCGTGGACGTCTAGGTCTTTTTGAGTGCTTGCTTTCTTTCTCAGGATGTACCAAACTGTAGATTTTGCCATTCCATTGCCATATTGTAGCAATTTCTCGGATGGGTTTTTTCTGTTTTCGCAGCTTAAAGGTGGCCATACACGTACCGATATTATCGGACGAAACCTCGTTTCGTACGATAATCGGTGCGTGTATGGTATGTTGGCGAGTCGACCGATATCGCAGGAACCTGCTGATATCGGACGACTCGCCGATCGGACCAGTTTGAAAATTTTGATCGGGCGCCATAGAAGGCGCCTGACCAAAATTCTCCCTTCAGATCTGAATCGGCAGAAAGAGGTAGAAATCCTATTGTTTCTACCTCCTTACCTGCCGATTCAGCCCTGAATGGTGTGTGGCGGATCTTACGATGTTTCGTGCGACCGATGGTCGTATGAAACATCGTCAGATCGCCACGTGTATGGCCACCTTTAGGATGGCTTCTTTAACCTCCATGGAGAGCTCATTTGACCACATGTTGTCTGTTCACAGCAAAATCTTCTACATGCAAGCACCACACCTCAAATCAACTCCAGGCCTTTTATCTGCTTAATTGATAATGACATAATGACGGACTTGCCAACACCTGCCCATGAAATAGCCTTTGAGTCAATTGTCCAATTATTTTTGAGCCCTTGAAATGAAGGGATTGTGTTAAAAAAAATGCTGGCCTCACATTTTTATGCAATCGTTTTGTTCACCCCACTGAATTAAAGCTGAAAGTCTGCACTTTAAAATTAATTGTGGTAATGTACAGAACCAAAATTAGAAAAAAGTTGTCTCTGCCCAAATATTTATGGACCTAACTGTATATTTTCACCCCCACATTGAGCCACAGTCTGGTCACCTGATAGGGGGTGGGGAGTTGTGTAATTGTGTGAGACGTTAGAAAATGGCTATGTGAGGGAGAGTGCATGTGAGTGTATTATTGTGCAGTGAAGGGGGAGGGGGTTATGGCTACTTGTAGCTTCTGCACCAATGGATCCCACAAAATCCTAGTTGGATTCCTCTGGATTTATTCTGTTAAAGGGGACCTGTCACCCTAAGAAATAATTACAAATTGTTATCTATTGTGTTTGTCAAGCAAAATAACCTTCACTTACACTATATAAATAATATAAATCTGGTTTCCTTCAGTCATCAGGAATTCACAATCACAGCAAGCAGGCAGCTGCCATTTTATGAGCATTGTTATTAAGACAAGCTTTGTATAACCCCCAAATCTTGTTTCTGTGCCAGAATGGGGGATCTGATACCTATGTCCATGCACAGGCTTCACAATTAGATGCTGAGGAGAGAGGGGGAAAGTGAGTGCTGAATGAAAAGTCTCTATAGAGGCGGGGCAGGCAATATATGATTGACAGCTGGGATTTTTAAATGCCTTCATAATGGGTATGGATGTGTTAATAACAAAAGGGACTTGGGTTTCATCTTTTATTACACAGCTTTTTATGTCTGGGTGACAGGTCCCCTTTAAGAGAAGGTAGGTTTTTTTTTTTTATCTCTCCTATATATATCTAATCTCTCAGAATATCACTGTCTACATCATACTGAAAGCCAATTTTAAAGGTGAACTAATTTTACCTTTTCATTAAAGGGTAAATATAATAATCTATATTCTTTATTATGCCTGACCTGTTCAAGGGAAACTGATCATAAAAAGCCACATTTAGTATTTTTCCTTCCCCTTCAAATGCACTTAGAGGGGGGAGCTCACAGGTCTGGTAGCCTTGTGTTTGAGACCTCACAGAGCGCAATTCTTGTTTACATTATCCTCGTGCTCGCCAGTTTCATCTTGGCAGTGCATGGGAGCTACCTTTTTATAGCAAGACTGTATTTGGGTTTTTGTGAGTAACTTCTCTGTCTATGGTTGCCACAGGGTATTTTACCAGCCTGGCCAGTAAAATACCAGGCAGCTATTAAAATTTACCTGTAATGTACTTGTCTGTACAGACAACGGATGGCCTGGTATAATATTTATTATATGGCCACAATATGTGAACATTGAAATTAACAGTTTATGAGGAGGGAGCATAAAGGTGGGCCTATCTTTATTAGGGCTAATCAGGCAGTAGAGAGGGTCAGTACATGCTGGTAAACTTTTAATTCTGGCCGAAGCAGGTGTTTTATTGCCTAGGCTGGTCAAAAACTGTCTGGGTGGCTATCCTAAGAATAACCCAAAGAAGTTAATGTTCACAGAAAATGCCAACCAGAGCAGCTTTTTGGTTAGAAGTTGGGGGAGCCAGAGCTCTGCATAATGTTAATTAACTGGCTGCTTGGTTTCAGTAGAAGGTTGTTGTGTTGGGTGTGATGCAAATACGGTCAGTTTCAAATCTAAGATCTATCCCCATTAAGTTGTCCTCAGTGCTAAAATCCTAAGGGACTGCAGGGTGGGATCAGCGCTGCTTGACGGAATTGGATAAGTCTTTTTAATGGCACATCTGCATCAGATCAAATCCTGTTCCCCTATACCAAGCTTCACTGTGATAACAGAACAACTCTACTTGCATCTGTTCCCTGGTGCCCTAATTTATTTTATTTACGCTTGACATTCTTAAAGTGCAGGGCATCTTTACATGCTGATGATATGGTCAAATAGCTCCTGTTTCCAGAGCAAGCAAGAGCAAAGGACATTTAGGGGAGTATTTATTAACACTGGAGACAACCATCACTGGTGATGTTGCCTATAGCAACCAATCAGCAATTAGATTTGAACGGTTACCTATAAATTAGAAAATAAAAGCAAAGATCTGGTTGTATCTAGTATAAATAAATCTTTATTATCTTCATAGTCAAAGATCTGGTTGGTTACTATAGGCAACATCACCAGTTATGTTTGTCTCCAATGTTAATAAATACCCTCCTTAATGACATAAATGACAGCCAGGTCAAGCAGGAGGCGTACTTATATTCAGATTACATCTCCTGCTTGCCCTGGCTGTCAAAGGAGAAAGTTGAGAACGTTTTCCATCTATTCGCCCTGAGTTTGCAAAATCTCAATTTTGTGAACTCACAGGCTAAGCGAAATCTGCAAGTTTATAATGAGTTACTTCTTCTGCTGTTCTGTGCTCTCAGGTAGCAGAATATAGGAAATGCAGGAAATGTTATCAATTCACTTAGATTGTAAGCTGTATGGGGCAGGGACTTTCCTCCTACTGTGTCTCTTACGACATAGCACTTAAACTCTATATATTTATGCTTACTCATTTATTTATTATAATGTTTGTATTCCCTGTGGGTTCTTTTCTATATTGTAAGAAAGTGGTTTATAAATGAACTTACACAGAGTGGAAGGGTGTTAATATTAGCGATGCACCAAATTCACATTTTCGGATTCAGCCAAATCCTTTGAAAAGGATTCTTCTGAATACTGAACTGAAACCAAATCCTAATTACCTAGGTTTTGGAATCCGAATCCTGCCAAAAAGGCTGAATCTTGGCCGAATACCGAACCGAATTCCTGGATTCTGTGCATCCCTAGTTTAATAGATTTAAGTATAGGGGTAACTGACCTGTATTTGGATAACTATCTAGAGGTACCATAACCCTTGACTCCTATATTCACATCACTATTTTATAGATTCTGTATTATCTCCCATGTCTTTGCTTTTTGGATTAGGTATTACGAACTCATGTGATAAATCAGAGTTCTTCAGGATACCGTGGGTTTCTCTTACAGGTAAGGGGCACAACAATAGGGTCCAAAGTAGTACTGTCTTACATACATATCTACATGTTCTCCTCTAAGGAAAGATATGTGTACACCAGTGAGTGGTTTATAAAGCATTGTATGGGTCACTTTTGTTTCATTGATGATATTTTTTTGTGATTTGGATGGGGCCAGATTGGACTGCTTCTTTGACTATTAAGCCAATGCACAGGAGATAAACGCTTTCAATATCTATAATATGGAAAATGGGGCTATGGATCTGTTTCGTCAATCATATCATCTAATGGTTGTTAAAAAAAAATCTTTATCCAAATAACAAATCAAATGTAGGTACCGATTGGATGTACTACAGAAACAGAACAGAGATACTGAGGTTAAAAAAAGACAGGTTAACTTTATACCAAAAAAACAAATTGGGCCCAGGAGAAAGGCTCTTGTGAACTGATTAAATACACTTAGTTTCAGGCTAACTGTGATAATTCTTAAACATTGGTCCTTATTAAGTAATGGTCTCAATGGGGTAGAGGACTTCAGGCAATTATCTTGCATGGCATATAAGCGGGAACATACTTTAGGATCAATGCTAGTTAAAGGTTAAAGTCAGAGAGAGGCAGTTGAGACACACAATGGGTGGGGACTTACCCATGTTGTGGGTGCAGTGTACTGTTCAAACCGTATTAGAGGTGAAATCCATTATCATCCCTGAAAGGGAGGCCCAGTGTGGATTTGGGGGCACTACACATGTCTGTCCACTTTAATAATGTCATAAAATGTCATAAATGTCCTTGTACCAAATTATGTGTTGGACAGACGCTGTGTGGTGTCTGCAAATGTAAAAGGGGCAAAAAGATCAAGCAACAATGGTTCACTTTTTATATTTTAGCTATAGGGTTAATCAGGTGAAATTTCAGATCACTGATGGAATGGATTGCATTCTCTCAATGGGCGAGAGGGGACAGAGTTAAAGAGTTCCTTTAATGCACACATTTTTATCAATTTGCTCTTTTGTAAAGGTGTGTTTTTTTTAAGACTGACCACATGATGACTGTACGTAATCTGATATTTAAGGATAAGAGTAACGTGTTAATTGTGTTTGCTAAAACGTCCATATTGGGCCTAAACTGTCCCTCGCTTCCATGGCCTAAGCTTTTGGTAAATAAAGGCTTTTTACAAATGAGAATTTGGCATGCTGTTAAAGCCTAGACTATTATACCGGTGGGAAGTGACCATGAGAATGCTTATCCGATAAAGTGAAGTACATGGAGTGCTGATTTCGTTTAAATGATCTGTTTGCATTGGGGAAGAAACAGCTGAACCCCTCATCTTAGCCCATTTTTTTAAACCTGTCTGATTGACATCTGGTTAATCTTCGACCAGACATCAGTTAGGTAGCCCCATTGGAGGGCAACATACATGCCAATGTGGTCCATGCCCACTTTTATCAGCCTGTGTATGGCCAACTTATGAGAAAGTGTAACACATAGATGTTATGTGGCATTTTGACTAATAATGCAGCATTAAAGTGCCACACAGTAAAGTCAATAGGAAAAAAAGACAGTTCTTACTATATCAGTACATCAGTGTGACAAATAGGTGTGCCATTTCACTGTATTGTCTGGCTACTGCTGTGCCTATCCTCTTCCTTTACATGCCACATATTGTTCTGCTGTTAATGTAACTGGATCCCTAAAACCTAACCAGAACCATTAAGATCTTCCACACTTCCACAGATTACCTGTAGCATTTAGGGTTGCTACCTTTTCTGGAAAAAAATACTGGCCTTCATCTATTTGTAACTTTTCTCTATAAATAACATTGGCATTAAGCATCATTTTTACTCTCCAGGCTGGTAAAATACTGGTTCGGTGGCAACACTAGTATTATCAGCCGTGCAGTGGCATAACAGTTGTAGCCACACCCAGGTTGAGTTTCCTGCTGGCATCTGGATCTAACAGTGCTACTGTCTGACAAGGTAAGTCTAGTTTGGATGCATATTTAAACTTAAAAGGACAACTAAAACTAGAAGCAAATCAAGTTTATATTAACAACACTGGCATAAGTCTTTTATGGCATGGGCAGCAGCTGCAACCAGTTACCATCTGGGGAAGTCCTCCTTCTCTTGGATTAGGGCACATTCAGCAGCAGTAACCTAATGTATTGTGTTCTGAACATATAGCATTAACAGCATCGAACAACAAGACAAGCTCATCTAGATTTATAATGAAAACTGGATGCTAATTTAAGCCCATATTGCTGAATCACACTCCAGTTTCAGTAGACACTATAATTATGTTGGAATGCTGTATTTGGCCAAAAAAACAAGGAGAATTTTACACCGTTTTCAATATGTGAATGAGCTGTTTTGACCTATTAGATTAAATAATACTAGTCTAAGTATTTCAGGGCTTCTGTAGTAATATTTACAAATGTTAATATGTATGTTATATAGGTTACTAGGTTCGCTTCAACGATCCAAAGCAACAAATTAGCAGTTTACATTTAGGGGCGTGTTTATTAACTCTGGAGACAAACATTACCAATGATGTTGCCCTTAGCAGATTTTTGCTTTTGTTTTCTAACTTGTAGGTAACCGTTCAAATCTAATTGCTGATTGGTTGCTATGGGCAACATCACCAGTGATGTTTGTCTCCAATTTTAATAAATACTCCCCTTAATGTTCTAAAGTAGTAAAATGAGGACCACTGCAATCTGTTTACTTATTCTTAAACTGTAATGTTATTTTTTTCAGGATGTAAAGAGGTAAGTTCTAAGAGAAGCAGAGAGAGAACTTGACTGTTTGTAACAGCGTGCAGGCATTCTTCAGTTTCATAGAGATGTATGAGGTGTAGTGGGGACAGCAAGAAATGCCACCTGATTCCAAAAGAGATGCAGGAGATGGAGTGATCAGGCAGTTTAGGTAATATGACAAAACTGAAGGTGTGACCAGCCACACCTGATCATAAATTGTTATGTCCTTAACAGGGGCAATTCTGCACGAAACCATGAAGGCTTAGCTTCCCTTTAAATGTCATACTGCAAGGAGAATATCAATAGAAGTTAAATATATTTGTATTGCCATGTTATAGTATAATATATACTATATAATGTCTGTATTTTAGGTACTTACTGCAGAATACACAGTAGGTTTCTACACTATAGGTTTCTGCTGAACGTTACTATTGTTATTTGATTGTTAGATATAGGCACACTTCTCTCTTACAACTTTATTTTCACCCACAATCTCTCAGTACAGATCTGCAGGTCCAAGTCCGTGTCACTGATAGAGCTGATAAAGAGGCTTGCAATGGCCAACCATTCCCTCAGTTTTTAAGGTGAGATACTTTAATGTTCGGCTTAGGTTACTTTAATGTTAGGCTGCAGCCTTATATATAACCACTTCATGTGGCCCTAAATAGGAGGACTTTTGTGAAAGCACTGCTTGCTTTCTGGTGAGTATTATGTAGACAGCGATAGGAAGGGCAATTCATTGGCTTCCCATAATCTCTGGAAAAACATTGAATATTGAAATAACATTAGTATCTAAGTATATTTAGTACTGGGCACACTGGGGCAATTTCAATGGCTTGATCTGGGGTCATTGCCATGCATGTAGGGGCCCAGAGCAGGTCAATGTATTCAGTCAATGGGGGTACCTTATCAGCCGCTGTGATGCTCAGACGAGCTCATTTAGCAGAATTCACAGTCAAAAACCAAGCAGATTCAATTTGCATTTAATGTGTCTGAGGGCATTGCAATGAAATTAGTAAAGGGGTTAATTCACAAGGTTTCTTCTATTGGGTGCGCCTATGCATAAGTCACTCTTCTATTGTGCTAGGAAATGGAGGATCAGGACAGCTTCCCTGCAGCCTGAGTGGATCAGTGCTTTGGGTGGGTTAATAACTTGGGCCCCCATGCTAGTTCATCTGCCTTCTCACCAGATTACTCCAGAGATCTGCTCCTGAGCCTTGGCATTGTTGCACAGTCATAGTCATGGATCATCAAAAAGCAGCCATAAAGTTCTTCTCTATCCCAGAATGACTTTTGGGCCCTGTCTCCTAATAGACTCCGATTGCTGTTTCTGGCTCTGCAATAACTGTTGCATTATGTGGGTGCTACCAGTTGCTTCTATTGGAGGCTGCAAATCCATCTAATACGTCTCCATCCGGCAAAAAAAAATAATTCAGGCTTGAGAAACTTCAGTTGCATAGACTGTAGGAAATACCGAGTTCCGAGTACTTATCTATGGCATACTAAAGGACACTGTGGCTCTGGCAGCCAAATAAACACCCTGTTAATGTCAGATAATGTAGGCTGTCATTGTGGTGGATCCCATACTCACCTATGGGGTGATTAAAGGGAACATATCGCTGTGTTTAAGCAAGTAAGCTAGCTGCATGTGAACTATCCAACAAAAGGGATATTCTCATAGGTAGGCAGAGTTACTTTTGCATGGCACTGCAAATTGCTTTGTACAGAGTGATTGGCTACCTGCAGACTGCATTACAGACAGCCAGTTACCTTAATAGGTGCCTAATGGGCATAAAACCTAAAGGTGGCCATACACAGATCTGTATAGTTCAGCAGCATGGTTGATCTTTTTCCATCGAATATCAGACAGTCTAGGCAGCCAGTCTGATGTTTCAGGTTTGAGCCAGTAGCCAACAGAGAATACATAGAAGCTCAAGTTACTTCCCTTCAAATGCGTTCATTCAGATCTTAAGCTGGCCATACACGCACCGATACTATCGTACGAAACCTCGTTTCGTACGATATTCGGTGCGTGTATGGCATGTCGGCGAGTCGACCGATATCGCAGGAAGCTGCTGATATCGGACGACTCGCCGATCGGCCAGGTTAGAAAATTTTGATCGGGCGCCATAGACCAAAATCTGCCGTCAGGGCTGAATCGGCAGAAGGAGGTAGAAATCCTATTGTTTCTACCTCCTTATCTGCTGTTTCAGCCCTGACTGTGTGTGGCGGATCTGACGATGTTTCGTGCGACCATCGGTCGCACGAAACATCGTTAGATCGCCACGTGTATGGCCAGCTTTAGGCTAAACAAGTGGATCAGTTCAACCTGACCATCTGAGTGTGTGTGGTTTAGTATCAAACCCAAAATCCCTAAAACTTTTGTATGTCTGTTTTAAATTTAATTTTATTATGTTGGGTTGAAAACCCCAACATACTGTTCTTCGACTTTAGCTTATTCTTCCGCTTCTTCTTCTTCTTCTTATTCTTAGCGCCCCCCATTTTCTAAACGCTACTCCTCCTACAGTTTTAGGGGTACAACACCCAAACTCCCCACACTTCTTCGCCCTATAGTGGAGCAGGTTGCTTGTGCTTTTCTAAGCGATCCAGCCCCCCGTCTTTTTGTGGCGCCGCTCCGAACCCCCCAATTTTCCCATTGACAGGGAAGATTGACAGGGAAGATTTTCAAACTGCTGCCACACTTACAGCTTTGAAGCTGCACCCCCCAAACTTGAATAACACAATCATGGGGTCACCCCGAATGAAGCAGCAACATTTGTTGGATGACCCCAAAGTGGGAGGGGCCAACAACAGCCAATCAAATTTTAATCATTGACTTTAATGGGGAAATTGAAACTGCTGCCAATCTTACAGCTTTGAGGCTACACTCCCCAAACTTGAATCACATAGTCATGGGGTCAGCCTGAATGAAAATAGGATGATTATTGGATGCCCAAAAGTGGGCGGAGCTGTAAACCGCCAATCAGATTTTACCTATTGATTTGGCGGAAATCCAACCTGCTGCCATTCTCACAGTAATAACGTCGGGGTCCCCAAACTTTTTACACTTGGTCACTAGGGGACTGCAGTTTAAGTTTTGAAAAGTGGGCGGAGCCACCCACAGCCAATCAAATTTCACCTATTGATTTTTATTGGTTTGATGCCAGATTTTCCAAACTTTGCACAGTCAGTCACTGGGTGACTATGGATTCAGGTTTTTTTTTTTAAAAAAACCCCCACAAAGTGGGAGGGGCCAACAATAGCCAATCATATTGTACCCATTGACTTTTATGGGGAAATTGAAACTGCTGCCAAACTTACAGCTTTGAGGCTACACTCCCCAAACTTGAATCACACCGTCATGGGCTCAGCCTGAATGAAAATATGATGATTGTTGGATGCCCAAAAGTGGGCGGAGCTGTGAACAGCCAATCAGATTTTACCTATTGACTTGGCAGAAATCCAACCTGCTGCCAGTCTCACAGTAATAACCCCGGGGTCCCCAACTTTGCAGAGTTAGGCACCAGGCAACTGTGGTTCAAGGTAAGAAAAAGTGGGCGGAGCCACTAACAGCCAATCAGAGTTTACCTATTGACTTTCAATGGGGAAATTCAATCTGCTGCCATTCTCACAGAATTAACACCAGGGTCCCCAAACTTTTCACAGTTGGTCACTAGGGGACTGCAGTTTTAGTTTTGAAAAGTGGGCGGAGCCACCACCAACCAATCAGATTTCACCTATTGATTTTTATTGGTTTGTTGCCAGGCTTTCCAAACTTTGCATATTTAGACACTTGGTGACTACGCATTTAAGGTTTTTTGTATTTTTGTAAGTGGGTGGAGCCACCAACAGCCAATCAGATTTTACCTATTGACTCTAAATGGGGAAATTCAACCTGCTGCCATTCTCACATGTTTAATGTCAGGGTCCCCAAACTTTGCACAGTTTGTCACTAGGTGACTATGTTCCAAGTTTAGAAAAGTAAGCGTGGCCAACAACAACCAATTAGATTTCACCTATTGATTTTTATTGGTTTGATGCTAGATTTTCCAAACTTTGCACAGTCAGTCACTGGGTAACTACGCATTAAAGGTAAGAAAAAGTGGGCGGAGCCACCAACAGCCAATCAGAGTTTACCTATTGACTTTCAATGGGAAAATTCAATCTGCTGCCATTCTCACAGAAATAACACCAGGGTCCCCAAACTTTTCACAGTTGGTCACTAGGGGACTGCAATTTTAGTTTTGAAAAGTGGGCGGAGCCACCAACAACCAATCAGATTTCACCTATTGATTTTTATTGGTTTGTTGCCAGGCTTTCCAAACTTTGCATATTTAGACACTGGGTGACTACGCATTAAAGGTAAGAAAAAGTGGGCGGAGCCACCAACAGCCAATCAGAGTTTACCTATTTACTCTAAATGGGGAAATTCAACCTGCTGCCATTCTCACAGTATTAACGCCAGGGTCCCCAAACTTTTCACAGTTGGTCACTAGAGGACTACAGTATTGGTTTTGAAAAAGTGGGCGGGGCCACCAACAGCCAATCAGATTTCACCTATTGAATTTTATTGGTTTGACGCCAGAGTTCACAAACTTTGCATAGTCAGTCACTGCGTGACTTTGTACCCAAGGTTAGAAAAAGTGGGCGGGGCCGCTAAAAGCCAATCACATTTCTTTCATTGTTTTCAGTGGGAAAATTTTAACTGCTGCCATTCTCACATGTTTAATGTCAGGGTCCCCAAACTTTGCACAGTTAGTCACTAGGTGACTATGTTCCAAGTTTAGAAAAGTGGGTGGGGCCAACAACAACCAATTAGATTTCACCTATAGACTTAATATGTTTAAATTTAAACTGCGGCCATTCTTTTAATATTAATACTAAGGTCTCCAAACTTTGCAGAGCTAGTCACCTGGTAACTGCAGTTCAGAGTTAGAAAAAGTGGGTGCAGCCAACAACAGCCAATCAGATTTTACCTATTGATTTTCAATGGGAAATTCAACCTGCTGCCATTCTCACAGTATTAACACCAGGGTCACTAGGGAACTGCATTTTTAGGTTTTAAAAAGTGGGTGGAGCCACCAACAGCCAATCAGACTTTACCTATTGAATTTTTTTGGTTTATATTTAAAATGTTGCTTTGCTCACACTATTTATGTCAGGGTTCCCAAACAAGTGGGAGGAGCCACCAACAGCCAATCCATTTCCACCCATTAGATTTCCTTGGTTTATATTTAAACTGATGCCATTATTTAAATATTAATTCCAGGGTTGTTAAAGTTTCCAGAGTTAGTCACTGGGTATTTGCCATTCAAAGTTAGAAAAAAAAGTGGGCGGAGCCACCAACAGCCAATAACATTTCACCTATTTACTTTCGATGGTGAAGTGTAAAATGCTGTCAGCCTCACAATGAATGCCTGAGTCCCCAAAATTTGCAAAGTTGGTCACTGGGGGACTGCAGTCGTAAAAATAGGAAAAGTAGGTTGGGCCACTAACAGCCAATCAGATTTCATCCATTAAATTTTATTGGTTTAAATTTAAAATGCTGTCATTCTCACACTATTTATGCCAGGGTGCCCACTGTTTGTCACTGGGTGACTTCCACTCAAGGTTAGAAAAAGTGGGCGGAACCACCAATCACAATTCACCTATTGACTTTTATTGGTGTAATTGCTGCCGTTCTTTAACTATTAATCCTAGGGTCCCTAAACTTCGCAGAGTTAGTCACTGGGTAACTGCAGGTTAGAAAAAGGGAGTGGAGCCACCAACCGCCAATCAGATGTCGTTGACTTTCAGTGGGGAAATTTAAGTTGCTGCCATTCAGACACTATTAAAACCAGGGTCCCCAAACTTTGCACAGTGGCTTTTACTGTATAACTGTGGTCCATGGTCAGAGAAAGTGGGCAGAGCCCATTCAGTGACTTCATGTTTTTCAACCCAACATGAAGTTTGTTCTCAAACTTCCCTTTCTAGTTGTTACTGTTGCTTTTTGTTACTTACAGTATATCTTTCTATTCAGGCCCTCTCTGATTCATCTTCCAGCCTCTCATTGAAACCACTGACTGGTAAATGGGACCCTAGAGATCAGATTGCTGCTACAATCACAAACTGAAATGTTGCTCGACAAATAGCTGTAAAACATAAATATGAAATAAGACCAACTGCAAATTGGTTCTGACCCTCCCTGTCTATATTGTACTGAAAGTCGAATTAAAAGGTGAACTACGCTTATGACTGACCTTCAATGTAAGAGAAACTGATCATAAGAACCCACATAAATTATTTTTCACTCCCAATAAAATATAAAGACCTTTGTTGCACTTTGCTTGAGGGGGGTGCACAAAGGTCTGGTAGCCTTGTGGTACTCGAGATCTTACAGTGCGCGCTTTGTTTACACTTTCCTCGTGCTCGCCAGTTACATCTTGGCAGTGCGTTTGAGCTGCCTATTAATAGCAAGACTGTATTTTGGTTTGTATCATCTCTGTGATGGTTTATAGAAGCCACATCACTTTGTTATTAATATGAGGAGTCATTTGTTCTTGTAAAAGAATATGCTATGCAGAATTCAACTAACCAAAATAACCCCTAACAGCGGTAATAACCACACAAAGCACTGAGTTAAGGATGTGCTGGGTTCAGTCTGGTGTTTATAATATACAAATACTATAAGACTACAATTCGTATTGTTGGAATTGGCAATTTATTCCACAACCATCATTGCAGACACAGGCGCCACTACCAGATGCAGAACAGCATAAATAAAAGACACTTCGATCTTAAAATTGGAACTTCTAGGGAAAAGACTGTAATTGTGTCTGCACTAGTGAGACAACACCCCCTTGTCATGGAGCCTAGCAACTGTTATTCATAAGTCTTTCCATGGATTGGGGGCAAGAATTTATCATTTATTGACATAAATACAAAAGTGTTGTTAACTATAGCATATCATTATTGTAACTTGCTCCAAATCAATTAGAACTATTTACTGTTTCCTGCAATTCTGTACTCAAATCACCCAATGGGCATAACCAATCCTTTCTTACTACTATGGAATTCATTGCACCAATGTAATGTGTCATTATTGTAATTGCACCAATGATAATTTCTGATTGGTTAATTACATTATTGTATAAACTGAGGCCCATTGCCTGCTGGAAGTAATACAAAGTTATAGTTTTGGGCAGGGCCGGATTTAACTTTGCGGCGCCCTGAGGCCGCCCCCGCCCCCCCCACGAGTGCGCATGCACAATCGCGCGGCGCCCTCTCCCCCTGAGTGCGCATTTAAACTCCCATACGGAGCAGTGGGGAGAGGTCCTGACTGCTCCGTATGGGAGCCAAATTTAAAAATTTTGTTGCGGCGGGGCGGCATGCCGCCCCTAAACTTGTGCCGCCCTAGGCCCGGGCCTTTGTGGCCTTTCCACAAATCCGGGCCTGGTTTTGGGTAAAATAGCCTGATCTCTACCTAGGATATACAGTATAAAGAGCTAAATGCATTACCTCTGAAGCTGTCATTATTATTATTTTCTCTCCTCTCTACAGATATTGCTTGTATTGGTCAGTGTTGCAGTTGGTTTTGAGGGAGACTCCTTGGAGTACCCTGGTCTTGTGCTAACCCCTGTATTTCAGCCGGAAGCAAAAGTAATTTTAAGCTTCTGGTAACGGGACATATTAGTATATACCCTGGGTGACGCATTTTTAAAGATGTGGTACACTTGCTGGTTAAAAAAAGCAACGATTTTGGTCTTTGGAGAATTCCAGGGTGCAGAAATTTCTGTTGTGTAGAAATACCAAGGGCTGGTGTGATTGGCTGAGCCCTGGAGGTTTTTCCACTTCTACTGGATCATCACCTGTTAGGAATGCCCAATCCCCTTTGGTTTTCAATTTAATTATTCCTGGGTTTTTCTTAAATTTCTATGGTGAATATTGAGGGAGGGGTTATATTATATAATTTATATGTATACATACATACTGTATACCATACACATTTATCGTGATATAGACTTCACAGGCCATTGTCTGGCCTGGTGGAGATATATTGACGATATCTTTGTGGTATGGTGGGGCGACGTTGAATCATTGTTGCGGTTTCACAGCAACTTACAAAAGATACATCCGTCTATTGCTTTTACATTATCTTTTAATTGTCAACAGATCCAGTTGTTAGATGTCTTGGTCTATAAGAATCAGAGGGGAGGTATTGATACATCGATATATACCAAACCCACTGACCCTAACCAAATTCTCCATTACCGGAGCAATCATCCAATACATACAAAAAACTCAATTCCTGCCAGTCAGCTGACAAGGGTTAAAAGAATTGTGAGTGATGATCAGGAGACAATAAAACAACATGAAGTGATGTGCAGTAAGTTTCGAGCCAGGGGCTATCCAAATCATGTTATGCAACAGGCTACAGGAAAAATAAGTAGAACGTGTTAAAGAAATATACGTATACCATGTGTCACCCAATTTATTTCCCTTCAATGTTTCATCAAAATTTTTTTATTGTAGATATATTGTTAAAACCAACGTTTTGGTCCTTGTTAGGACCTTTCTCAAGGATATGAGAAAGGTCCTAACAAGGACCGAAATGTTGGTTTTAACAATATATCTACAATAAAAAATTTTTGATGAAACATTGAAGGGTGTGCTGGCCACAGATGATTATTTTCTATATATATATATATATATATTGTCTTTTTTATTACATTCATCTGATAACCATATATTAATAGTAATACAATACAAACTTGTGGCATTTTAGAAGCTCGCAGACATCTAATGATATTTAGATCTGGAATAAAAATTAAAAAGGGCCCTGGCATTTGTGGTGCACAGAGACCCAAATCCAGAGTCCCCCTTTGCCTTTCCCTGTAAACAACCTAGCAGGGGATATCTATGTTTCCTTATTATGTTGGGTTGAAAACTTTGGCTTATTCTTCCGCTTCTTCTTCTTAGCGCCCCCCATTTTCTAAACGCTACTCCTCCTACACTTTTAGGGGTACACCCAAACTCTTCACACTTCTTCGTCCTATGGCGGAGCAGGTTGCTTGTGCTTTTCTAAGCGATCTGGACCCCCGTCTTTTTGTAGCGCCGCTCCGAACACCCCAATTTTTCCATTGATTTTGACAGGGAAGATTTTCAAACTGCTGCAGCACTTACAGCTTTGAAGCTACAGCCCCCAAACTTGAATAACATAATCATGGGGTCACCCCAAATGAGACAGCAACATTTGTTGGATGACCCCAAAGTGGGAGGGGCCAACAACAGCCAATCAAATTTCACCCATTGACTTTAATGGGGAAATTGAAACTGCTACCAATCTTACAGCTTTGAGGCTACACTCCCCAAACATGACTGTCATAGTCATGGGCTCAGCCTGAATGAAAATATGATGATTGCTGGATGCCCAAAAGTGGGCATCAGATTTTACCTATTGATTTGGCAGAAATTCAACCTGCTGCCATTCTCACAGTAATAACCCCAGGGTCCCCAAACTTTTTACACTTGGTCACTAGGGGACTGCAGTTTTAGTTTTGAAAAGTGGGCGGAGCCACCAACAGCCAATCAAATTTCACTTATTGTGTTTTTTTTTGGTTTGATGCTAGAGTTCCAAAACTTTGCACAGCCAGACTACGCATTCAAGTTTTTTTTTTTCTTAAATGCAAAGTGGGAGGGGCCGACAACAGCCAATCAAATTTCACCCATTGACTTTTATGGGGAAATTGAAACAGCTGCCAATCTTACAGCTTTGAGGCTACACTCCCCAAACTTGAATCACATAGTCATGGGGTCAGCCTGAATTAAAATATGATGATTGTTGGATGCCCAAAAGTGGGCAGGGGCAGGGTTAGGCACCAGGTAAGAAAAAATGGGCGGAGCCACCAACAGCCAATCAGAGTTTACCTATTGACTTTCAATGGGGAAATTCAACCCGCTGCCATTCTCACAGTATTAACACCAGGGTCCCCAAACTTTTCACAGTTGGTCACTAGGGGACTGCAGTTTTACTTTTAAAAAGTGGGCAGAGCCACCAACAACCAATCAGATTTCACCTATTGATTTTTATTGGTTTGATGCCAGGGTTCCCAAACTTTGCATAGTCAGTCACTGGGTGACTACTCATTTAAGGTTTTTTTTAAGTGGGTGGAGCCACCAACAGCCAATCAGATTTTACCTATTGACTTTTAATGGGAAAATTCAACCTGCTGCCATTCTCACAGTATTAACACCCGGGTCTCCAAATTTTTCACAGTTGGTCACTAGGGGACTGCAGTTTTAGTTTTGAAAAAGTGGGCGGAGCCACCAACAGCCAATCAGATTTGACCTATTGAATTTTATTGGTTAGGTGCCAGGGTTCCCAAACTTTGAACATTCAGTCACTGGGTGACTACATACTCAAGGTTAGAAAAAGTGGGCGGGGCCACCAAAAGCCAATCACATTTCTTTCATCGTTTTCAGTGGGGAAATTTTAACTGTTGCCATTCTCACATGTTTAATGTCAGGGTCCCCAAACTTTCAGTCACTGGGTGACTATGTTCCAAGTTTAGACTATGTTCCAAGTTTAGAAAAGTGGGCAGGGCCAACAACAGCCAATCAGATTTCACCTATAGACTTCATATGTTTAAATTTAAACTGCTGCCATTCTTTAAATATTAATACTAAGGTCCCCAAACTTTGCAGAGCTAGTCACCAGGTAACTGCGGTTCAGAGTTGGAAATAGTGGGCGGAGCCACCAACAGCCAACCCATTTCCACCCATTAAATTTCTTTGGTTTATATTTAACTGATGCCATTATTAAAGTATTAATTCCAGAGTTGTTAAACTTTCCAGAGTTACTCACTGGGTATTTGCCGTTCAAAGTTAGAAAAAAGTGGGCGGAGGCACCAACAGCCAATCAAATTTCACTTGTTTACTTTCAATTTAAATTGCTGCCATTCAGACAGTATTAAAACCAGGGTCCCCAAACTTTTCTCAGTGGTTTTTACTATATAACTGTGGTCCAAGGTTAGAAAAAGTCAACAACAGATCAGATTTCATTCAGTGACTTCATGCTTTTCAACCCAACATGAAGTTTGTTCTCATACTTCCCTTTCTAGTTCTATATGGATTTTCTCAGTACCTTTCACCTTGTCTTCTACCTCCAAAGGATACATCCGTGTATACTCATTTTGCAATCGCAACTGTACCCAATATAAGTGCACTGCTAATTATTATCAACACACACACGATGAAACAATTTAATACATAAAACACATTCCCAGCAAAAAGGAATAAAAATGCTGTTAAATAAGTGCTTTAAAACAATATCACAAGAATTTAGCTCCTCATAAAAACAAACAAGAACCGGAACAGTTCCGGGGTTTTCTTGGCGATGTTATTCGTTAACAAATGATACACACATGGCTTGTTGAAAAAGTGCTGTAGTGCACAGAACCCAATGTTTCCAGCTAGTAATGACTCCAAAAAGGAGTCTGTCTAAATAAGAACACCAATGTGCTCAAGTGAGGAAGATTATAAAAGTTATGCAGTCAATGTGGTATACAGTCATATGTATGAGTTGTGTGGGTAGGCCTCTCCTATGCATAGATTAGAAATCTAGCCTGTCTCTGTGGCACACCACCTTAGTGAAGCACTCACTGACCATGCATTAAAGGCCTTTGGCATATATAACATTGCTCTGCCAGCTGGAAAAGAAATGCCAGATACCTTTTGGTGCCAACTCTAGTTCACACAAATGGAAACCACCTATGACAAGTGTTTTTTTTTTGTTTGTTTTTTTTATAAAAAATGCCCAATAAACTGGGCCCTAGGCTGTTTGATCAAATGGACAGACCTTTTGATGTCAGTTTATCACTGATGTCACCCTAAAAATGCCTGTAGCCTCCAGCAGTATGTTCCAAGTCAGACTTGCCTGCTACAGTTTCTTATATCCACCACAGGACAATGCAACATCTATAACATCTACCTGTTGTGAAAGTGGGCCCTTGCCATCAGCCTACCTTGAGCCCTAGGAGACTCAGTCCAATATGGAGTTTGTTCACAGACACTGCTCATTACAGTCAATTGTTGATTGGAGGCATTCAAGGTAATTAAAGACGGAAACAGGACCCAGTGCTCCCTCTTAATGTATGTAAATATGGAGGTATGCAATAAAAACATTTAAAGGTGGGTGTGAATCAGTCCATTGTTTCTAACTATATTTACTTAAAACAAGGGTTGCCCAAAGTGGAGGTGCTTGCGGTACTGGGGGTGAAGTCCGGAATGGAGGCCTAGAATACAACATGGGAATACTGGCATCACTGAAATAATAAATACAGAAGAAATAAAATTCTTCATAGTTATATATATGAGAGTCTCTCTTTGTCTCTTGTCTGTCAGTTGCACAAAATTCAGTTTGTGGTATATACACAATGATATTGTGCCCTTTGTTACCATTAAAGCACCATCACAGGCAGCTCCTGTGCATTGCTTTGAAGAGAGAACTGCTGAGGGATGTCACCATTCACTGCCCGGTACAGATTCTGTTCCTTTTCCCTTTCTAGCTTCTCACGGAGATGAATCTGCTTCTCTAGGGTAGCCTGGGTGCTTAGCAGCTCCTCAGATAAACGCCTGCAGGGGAAGGAAATAAAGAGGAGAAATAAGGCGGTGGTGCAAAAAGTACAGTAGGCTATGTTATACTCCAAAATTTCTTGCATTGTGTAATTAAGGGTGCCAACCCTCTAGACTGAGCACCAGGTCATTAAAAGAAGAAGTACGGATGTGCTGGTGGAATTTTTTTTTTATTGACAAAGGTCACCACAGCTTTTTGTGGGGCTCAAGGCTCCATGGGGATCCTGGTTGACAATGCACGTTGAAATGTGTGTATATGTTCCTGCCAAAAAAGCTAGGGAGTTGCTAGGGGTTTATGTATGTGAGTGTATAGATAGGTCAGTATAGGTTTGTGTGTGCTGAGTTTACTTGGAAGGGTTGAACTTGATGGACATATATCAGGGCCAGAACTAGGGGCAGGCAGCAGAGGCAGCTGCCTAGGGCACAATTCTAATGGAGAGAGTGAACAAATGGTCATCTGAGGGGGGGGGGGTGATTATGTGTGTGATTATGTGTGTGATTATGTGTGTGATTATTTGTGTGATTATGTGTGTGACAAGAGTTTGTGAGCAGTAACGTGAAGCTTAGGAAAGAAGGGAAATAGAGAGAGGAGGGCAAAAGTACTACTTGGCCCAGTTCGGCATATATAGATCATAAAACACACAACCTGTACATTTTTCTTATAATGATGTCCTCAATCATAACTGCTGCTCAGCGACGTCACTAGTATCACATGACTCAAACTTTGTGTATATATATTGTACCCCTAAAATATGAGCATTATAAGTCACCAATGAGTTCCACGTCCTGTATAAAGTACAGTAGTAGAACTCCTTGGTTCTTATATTTTCTTTAGTCTCTTTTGAAAGAGAATATGTTCCTAGAAACCCACACAGTGACAGCCCCTTGCTTCTGTGTTTGCACTTTCAAGGCTTCATTTTCCTGCTGCAAAGTTCGGCTTCGCTCCTCGAGCACCAGATTTCTTTCCATCTGCAAAAAAAGAGCAAGCAACAGGGAGATTACCCACAGAAAGACTATTTGGATACAAATTCAATGCCAATAATTTTTGGAACATCCTGTGCCAACACAGGGCTGCATTTTCTCGCTGCTCCTTACCTCTGGAACTCTATCCCTGAATCCCTCCGTAGGGAAAACTCACCCACTCTCTTTAAGAAAAAACTCAGCTGTTACCTTCTGGAGCACTAAGACATTATTTTGCCCAGTCCTGCGCTTAAGGGCAAATGCCCATACCTGATGCACTCTTACCTTCCAGTTTGTGCCTGTATGTTACCCAACCACTCAGATTGTAAGCTCTATGGGGCAGGGACCTCCTTCCTACTGTGTCTCATACCACATGGCACTTATATATATATATATATACATATATGTATTTATTGTATTTATTTATTATATCACTTGTCCTCCGTGTGTAATTTTGTATTCTGTAAGACTGTACAGCACTGCGTACCCTTGTGGCGCTTTATAAATAAAGTTATACATACATACATACATTTTTAAAGGGGCACAGTTTTTAGTTATAGAAGAGGTATTGTTGCTGAATTTTTGTAAGGATTTATTGGTGCAGTAAAGTCCTCCATTGCGGGCATATTTAAATCAATCTGACCTTGAAGTATTCTTTCCGACTCTGACATCCAGTAACTTACTGTGGATTTGTGACTTCGAAGCCGCTTGTCCTGCTCCCGTATTAACTCACTTTTCATTTCAATAACGAAGTGTAAGCTTTGGATCTCTTGTTCCCAAAACTGTCCCGGGCTTCCATGATCCTGTGTGCAAAGCAAAGTTTATGTTGCAGCTCTGAGAGGGTTGGTGACAATTAATAATATATATAATAACATGCTACACTGAGTCAATAAGGAAAAAAAAGAGCTACTGCCTGTTGTAGGGAGACAGGTCAAAAATTGCACCAAATGAAGATAAGGTAGGCTTTACTTGCCTTACTGGCCAACACACATATGCTTGCCTGCATCACTGGCAACAAGGTGTTTGTTGACTTGGAACACAGCAATGGGAAGGGGCTGTCACTAAGGTAAACGTGGCAACATATTGGCCAATGCTCTACAGCAGTGCTATCCAACTTCTGTGGTACCGAGGGCCGGAATTTTTCTGGCCTACGTGGTGGAGGGCAGATAGTGGCAGACAGTTTTGACAAATCCCCTTTTTTTAAACCACACCCATGTTATAACAAGAGCTTTTAAAACCACCATTAATGGTGGTAGCACAGCAAAAACCCAAATGGTTGGTGTTCACTGCAGGGATCCACATTCATATGTGAAAGAATGATATTGAGTTATATTAAGACACACCCATAAATCCATATGACGCCGCCTCCTCCCCTGTGGATAGCAGAGCAACCCACAGCATATGATTACACACCTTAGGGACCATATAATGATTTGATATTTTCAAATGCTAACAAACTTCCAGAACCAACCCCTGCCAGGCTCACCTCCCACAGGCAGCACTGGGCAAGCAGGGTATGGCATACACAGGCAGCATAGGGAAGGCAGAGTATGATACACACAGGCAGCATAAGGAAGGCAGAGTATGGCACACACAGACAGCATATGGAAGGAAGTGTATGGCACACACTGGCAGCATAAGGAAGGCAGGGTATTGGACGACAACTGTACAATCAAGGATACAATATGTTCTATTATGCCCTGTCCACCTGTGGATGTGAAACTGCTAACCCCCTCCTTTCTTCCTTTCTCTACCCCCCAAACTTCCTAATAAAAAATTGTAAGTTACAAAAAAAAAGGAAGGCAGGGTATGGCACATACAGGCAGCATATTGCAGGCAGAATATGGCACACACAGGCAGCATAGTGTAGGGAGAATATGGCACACACAGGCAGTACATACAATGACACAATGCTGGCACTGGTCCTACAGTCTGTCTGAGGTGTGAACAGGTGAACAATGTGGGTACTTATTGTACAGAGCTGCGGAATATGTTGGCCCTTTATAAATAAATGTTAATAATAATAATACTTACAGTCTGAGCCAAGATGTGTGAACAATGCAGGGATTAAAAATTGTGAATAACACGGGATTACATGTTTAAACAATAGAGGTGGATTACAGCCTGAATCAGAGGTGTGAACCACGCAGGGGGCCAGTTAATCTCAGTACTAATACCATCTAAAGTTTACACAAAGGTAAGATACCAATGCAGCCAGAAAGGTGGGGGGGGACACACAGAGGGGGACTGTGAGCCGCTAGTTGGACAGCACTATTCTACAGCATCTGACCCAATGAATGTAGCACCTCTTTGCTTCCTTATCTCTAAACATTCCAACATGGTCTATTGATGACACATAACATGTCCAATAATCTAATGTTTTTCAGGACAGCAAGCTTGTCTGTTGGAAAACCAACCTCAAACTAGCATACATGCTCAGATCACACATCAGTATAGTTGAAATTGACCAAACTGAGCACCTGACCTGACCAAATCTGGGCACCTATGGCCAGTTTAAAAGTCAAATGCATACTTTGTTGGGATGCACCGAATCCACTTTTTCAAATTCGGCCGAACCCGCAAATCCCTTGTAAAGGATTCGGTCAAACACTGAATACAATCTGAATCCTAATTAGCATATGGTAATTAGGTTTTGGAAGGGTTAAATTGAAAAAAAAAAATAACTTCTGTGTTTACATGACAAAAAGTCACATGATTTTTAGGATTCAGATTTGGTTCGGCTGAATCTTGGCCGAATCCTGAACAGAATCCTGGAATTGGTGCATCCCTAAATACTTTGTAATTTATTGATTTTAAAGCTGAGCACACCCTGAGAGATTTTTCATAACATTCTACCAATTCCCCAGTGATCTGCCTTCCCCCATCTCCAGCAAAAAAAAAACAATTGATTTAGCAGGTCATCTACAAAGGTAAAACAAGATCATCCAACAGAATCCATATACGGAATCATCTACTGGCTCTTGGTGTGACCTGTTGAGTCAGTGATTTTGGTCAACTAGATGTACAGTAAAATTGCATAGACCTTCAGTCAGATATCTAGAAAACTATTTGGCAACCAAAAACTTGCAACTGTTGCCTGGTCTGAGTTTAATGATAAACAAATAGTAAGTAACTTATAAATAATTAAAATAGCACGTAAAATAAATACAGGTATGGGATCCATTATTCAGAAACCTGTTATCCAGAAAGCGAATTCAGGAAAGCCATCGACTCAATCAATAGAATTAGAATTCATCAATTAATAATATTTAATCAAATAATTTTAAAATTGATTTCTTTTTTCTCTGTAGTAATAAAACAGTACCTTGTAATTGATCCCAACTAAGATATAATTAATCCTCTGGGTTTAATTAATGTTTTATTGATTTTTTAGTAGACTTAAGGTATGGAGATCCAAATTATGGAAAGACCACTTATCCGGAATACCTTTGGTCCTGAGCATTCTGGATAACGGGTTTCTATACCTGTACTATATCACTTTATATATAAATCTATATAAGGACTTTTAAAAACAGCAGAAACATAAAATATTAATGTTAGAAAAAAAGTATGGGAGGACAGAGTTGGAATGAGAGTTATGACGCATTTGTACCCCCAAAAGTAAAGAGATTAAGTCATGTTACAAGGTAAATATGGATGTGACGCTGCAAAGAAAGCATTTAAAAGAAATTACGAATCAAATAATTCTAATTAAACTGGTACAAATGCAATAAATACCTTTTGTACTGTAATATAAAGTAATATATAATGAAACAAATGCAAAGTTTGCTTTAGCTCTAGTAACCTATAGTAACCTATCAGCTGGTGGCATTTCTTGCTGTCTGGAAGCAAACATCTGATTAATTGCTGTGAGTAACTCCCAACTAGGGCATCACCCTGGTGTCTCTTCATACATGGGTAATGAACCCCAGGAATAAAACCTAAGAATATTACAAGTCCCAAAATAGCTTAGTTGGCTCCAATACAAATAGGGCTGCCACTTCTCCAGCTTTTTTGCATTCATTCTCCTATTAAAAAACACTGGCATCAAGCATAATTTTTTTCCCTCCACTTAGGGTGGAGTTATTTTCTAAAGATATTTTGATATTTGCATATATTTACTAAGTCTAGTAACCTTAAGCAACCAATCAGTAGGTACCCAACTGATCTTATGTTTGAAAGCAAACATCAGATTGGTTGATTGTTATAGAACACACCCATTTCACCCTTTTTATGAAACAGTTGCCTTAATGCCTTTATGTCAGTGGATCTGGTTCTGCCTGTATCAGTTTTTGTAAGCAATAGGTAGATCAGTACTTGAATGTGCCTCCGGTAGTCTTGGCTCAAGACAGATTCTTCCACCCTTTTCATTTTCTCTTGGAAAGAAGCCAGCTGGGTCTTTAACTCATCCACTCTCTCCTAAAGAGAGAAGCACAAAATGGTTTCACTAAATATAACAATATAATTATATTGCTATTGAGAAAATATATTGAGATACTGTACAGCCATAGCTTTTACACTTTATGTATTAACACATTGGCCACAACTGTGCCAAAAACCACTCCTACTATCACAATGGTCCTGTAGATAACACATGGAGATTGCGCTGGAAATTGCACTTTGCTCACTGCACTTGCTGTCATAAATGACCCCTATAATATGCAATGTTTCAAGCCCACTACCGTAAGGTGCATAGATGTCTGAGCCAAGTCTCACCGCAGAGCATTCACGTAATTATTATACTAGATTTGGGGGCTAAAGTCTATTTGTTCTCCTATATACAACTTAAAGCCCAACTTTAATACTAGCTAGGGTGAGATTTGGAGTAAACACTGTAAGATGATGAGGATGAGAAGAATTACACCAGCCAAGGGTAAGCAACTAGAATGACAAGGGAGTGTCTTGGCATACCCTACTGATTTTATCTTTCATTGTATTGTAAAGGACAATCTGCTTGGCACTCCCCCTGATTATAATCACTAACCTGGAACCACAGGTTGTTGCTGTTTGGGGTAATATTTAGAACAGTGCTGTCAAGCATCTCTTATGCTGCCCTGGGTCAGCACATGCTCAGAATACTGAAATCAGAAAAATGACTATACTGCACATGTGTTGGCCCAGAGTGGCACAAGGGATCCCTGGTAAACTTAAACAAGGTGGTGGTGTGGCACTCAAGGACACAGACGTTCACTGGGCCAAAGATCATTGCCACCACCTTTTTTATCACAGTGCAGCCAGTCTTGTTTTGGATACCAAGATGACACAGAACTGAGCAATGTATTGTCACTCCCTGATAGATAAGGTGATCATTGTGCACTCAGTGCCCCATGGGTGCAGCCTGAACAAGAGTTAGGTGCAAATACTGGGTCAACAAATACCTTCTCATTAAAACATCTCTTTCTTTTGTATATGAGTGACACTGCAAAATCTTTGCACAAATTTTCATACGCACATTTGCATTTATTTGATACTTTACCAGGCTAAAGCAGACATATATAGTCCTTATTTTCTGCTCTGTTACACTACAGTGACTTTCACTCCCTAGTGCATCAGAGATGTTATTATTGTGGAAAACTGCACAGAAATGTACTATAAGATAAAGACACAAAGTAGGCAAAAGACGCAATGCCATTTTTTGAACTTTGCGTTGATTGGCTATCTGCAAATGGCCAGAAGACTTTGCGCTCTGTTTTCTGTTTAGCTCTGCTGCGCTGTTCTGCTTGTATAGGTTAGCTTTACTATCAGAGACACTGAATAGGTTAGCTTTACTATCTGTTCACTGAAATAAACTCTGTGGGGAGGCAGCCCATTAGATGACTATAGATGGGGGCTTTTGTGTTGGAGGGCCAGTCCTGCTGAATGGAGCTGAGGAGCCCACCGCTGTACATTAAATACCATGCAGCCTGTATATAACCAAGTAACACCACAATGACTTCTGATATCCATATGATTAACAGTAGAGAGTAGATTGTCCCTTAAATAACTGCATAATTCAAAAAGAAAAACATCTGTACATATGACAAATCAGGAATAAGAGGGAACAATAATATGTTGTTTGGCAGCCCGAGAGATGTACTTATTTTCAGCTAGAACAGTGTAGATCATGGAACAAGAAATTAATGGCACAATATTGTTATTTTATATAATGCCAACAGATTACACAAAGCTGCACAGAAGAACTATGAGAACAGATGGTGTAACAAAATATTGCAACAGGCTCAAACAATCATGTAATGTACCATGGAATATATTTCCTTTTTCCCTGTAACTGGAGCCTGTTATATTGAAGAGGAACTGATGTTGCAATAAAAAAAAAAAAACAAATTAACAAATTTATGTTTAATGACCCTGTTTAAAGGGGACCTAAACCCTTTTAAGTATTTGTAACTCATCTTTGTTAAAGATATTGGTAAATATAATTAATATGGAAAGCAGTATTTGTCTTTCTCTTGTCATTCTCTGCGTTGCTGGTTCAGACTTTAAAGAGACAGAACCAGCAGTGCAGACAATTATAGTCGTAACTTGTAAACCACTTAAAATGTTTCATAATTATATATATATATATGTTGCTTTTATATTTCCGTTAACATTAACCAGTTTCAAACCATATGAAGCAAGTGCAAGTTAATGAAACAGAACATACCTGCAGTGAATCTATTAATTGCTGGTGAGTTTCTGTGAGAGATGCCTTCTCCTGCTCATTGGACTTCTGTAACTCTGGAAACCAACAAGCAAAAAATGAGAAACAGCATAAGAAAGGATCAGATCTAGAAAATTAGAAGCTTAAGCAGATCTTTGCCTGATTTGGGCACACATAAACCCTTGGTCAAACTGATCCAATCATTGGCCAAGAGACTTACACTCTATGCTAACCATCAGGAACATTTCTGGGGCATCTGCCACCTGAGGCAGCAACCCCGATGCCCAGCCCCTCCTTACTGACTCTGTGCTCACCTCTTTGTTTTTTTGGCTGTTGCGCTCTCTGCACTAGATAAGCCTAACTTGCATTTTTTTAAAAACTGAAATTACCAGAGGCAGATTTTTTGAGGGGCCTGGTAATTGACCACTTGCTGCTGCCTGGACAAGGTTCTCACCTAGCATCATGGTAGGAGTGGCTCTGCTCATTATCCATTCACATTAGAAAAATGGGAGCTACACTGGTAGGGACATTTGACAGCTTTTCAAATGTCCCTTCTATTTACTAGTGCAACTCCACCCTTTCCTCCTTCACCTCTGATGCCCATGGGTGACATGGGGTTGCCCTAGGTCAAGGCCTTTGTGCCCGTCCAACAAATGAGGAACTTCACCAATTTTATTATAAGCAGTGAGTGCTTTCAAGAGACAGTATAACACCAACATTTCCAGACTTTTCCTTAGTAATACTGAACATCTGTTTGCTTGTTGCATGGTACCTCTTTGTACAGACTAAAAATAAGGGAATGTTCCCTGATATTACAAGTTCCTTTAAGCGACACATGCAACATCAGACCACATCCCCATCTGGATTTCTCGATACAGCATTATAACAAAATTGAGTGGCTATAGTAGGTGATAAGGAAGGCCTGTTAAAACCGTGTATAATGATTTATACCATATAATAAATGGAGTGTGTATAAAGCTGCGTGACTTTAATGTACCTGCTAATTTCTCCTCCATCTCCACTTTAATGGTGGCCGCCTGTTCCAAAAGGAGCTTTGCTATGTCAGCATCCCTATCTTTTTGGGCCTGAAATAAAGAACTGGTTGAATTTTCAGACTGTATATACAGGTACTTTTTAGAAACTTTTTTAAAATGTTAAGACTGGACAGAAAGTAATCCTTGAATCAATCATCATTTCAGGTCCAGCTGCTGAAGAGCTATACTAGAGATGCACTGAAACCATTCTGATTCATGTTGGATTGATTCCCTAGCAGTGCTGCCCAACTTCTGTGATGCCGAGGGCCAGAATTTCTCTAGCATATATAGTGGAGGGCCACTAATGGAAGCCAGTTTTGACCACTCCCCTTTTTTAAACTGCACCCACTTCAAACCACACCCATGCTATCACACGACCATGCCCAAATTAATGGTGGTAGGGCAGCAAAAACCCAAATGGTTGGTGGTCATTGCAGGGATATCAACCATCATTCATATGTGAAAGAATTATATTATGTCATATTAAGACACACCCTTAAATCCATATTCCTCCTCCTCTGCTGTGGATAGCACAGCAACCCCCAGCACATAATTACACACCTTAGGGACCAGTTAATGGCTTTTTCCAACTACTAACAAACTCCCAGAACAAACCCCTGCCAGGTTCACTTCCTACAGGCAGCTTAGGGCAGACAGAGCATGGCACACACAGGCAGCTAAGAGTAGGGCAGGCAGAGTATGCACATACAAGCAGCATAGGGCAGGTAGATTATGGCACACAGGGGCAGCATAGGGCAGGCAGAGTATGGCACACACAGGCAGTACTCTGCCTGCCCTATGCTGCCTGTGTGTGCCATAATATAATATAATATGAGATAACAACATTTGTGATAAGCTGCCCTCAATTAATCACAGCTGAAGTAAGCCTGAACCAGTAACACCTAGAAATTAAAGGGAAAGCAAAGCAAAAATGAAACAATGACCTTGAGAAGGATACTGTATTTTCTAACCAGCAGAGTAATGCAATTTATAGCTGCTGTATACCAGTTTGCAAGGTAATAAGAAATATTTTCATATTCAGAAACTGTACTATCTCATCTACCTCTGTACTTTGTCAGATTTTACTGTTAATGATGGAAAAACCTTGTTATAGCAAAAAAATCCAAAAGCTATGTACAGTGCTAGATAATAGCACTAGTACTGCATGTCTTCAAAATTTAGAACTGCACATCTTCAAAATGTATGAATATTTTGGCAGTGTAACAGGGAGGGGCACATGTCTGCTCTTCATCAGGGCCAAGGGGTACATTATTGGCCCGCATATGGGGTTTTTCTGATGTCCAGCCTGGTTGAAAATATTGGTTAGGCAAGTTAGAAAACAAAGGCAAGAAATGCACAAGGTATGGTAACTGAAATGGAATACTAGAAAAGAGGCATGGTAGGCAGCTAAAACATTGAGCAAATTAAATTAAATAAATTAATTAAATTAGCAAATTAATTAATTGCAGCTAAAAGGCAGAGGGAGGGGTTGAACAAATACCTTTATAGTACAGGTGACAAATTACTAGCTATAAATGAGGAAATAAATGATTGTGTAACTAGGTGTCCATGATGTATTTACAACATAAAAAAACAAGGCCAAGGGGTCACACCA